>NW_025334169.1:635014-750000 GCF_014858855.1 Bufo gargarizans | reverse complement strand
TTCTTGCTCTAACTCTCACCTAGCACGCTGCCCCGGCCGGTAGCTAGCGCACACGTGGAGGAGCCTGCAGGGATGAGTTCAGGAGCGTCTTCGTGTGACGTCACAACTTCGCTCTGGGTGCCTCCAAGGGACAAATTTCCATCCAACGCGTTTCAGAACCTACGGGTTCCTTCGTCAGGGATAGTTCATGGTACAAGTCCTGGGGGTTAAATAGGTTTTCCATTCCCATAATCCTTCCTGCAGTATCTGGTCAGGAACCTAGGGGCACACCACTATTCACTTTACGCTGTCCCAGCTCATTGTTAAATGGGGTCCATGTCTCTATTTAAATGCAAATAACTCAATTTCCTGATTTAGGCCCTTTGGTGCCAAACTATTTAATCTGAATATCCACTTACTTTCACAGCGTGACATTTGCTGGATGTAGTTACCGCCCCTCATATCTATTTTAACCCTTTCAATACCGCCAAAGATTGAACCTGTGAATGAACTGCCATGATATTCTGTATAATGTTTGGATAATGGGTGTCCATCAAATTTTTTATTTATATTCCTGATGTGCTCCTGTATTCTAATTTTCATTTGGCGTTTAGTTCTGCCGACATAGATTTTCTGACAGGGGCATTTGATGAAATATATTACCCCTTTGGTGTCGCAGGTGATATAATTTTTTATTTTGTAGGTGGTTGGATCATCTCCTATTTCCAAAATGGGGTTATATTGTCTAGTCGCCCTACAATTTCTGCACATTTTACAGGGAGAGAAACCTATTTTTGTTCCATTTTGTGTGTTATTTCTCTTTAGAATAGTTTTGACAGATGGAGCTATTAGGTATGCTAAGTTCTGCGCTTTCCTAAAGATGAAAGTGGGTGCTTTTGGGATTCTTTCACCTATCAGTTTATCCTGTTTCAGGATATCCCAATGTCTCCCAACGATCCGTTTTAAGGACCCTATCTCCTTCACTGTACTTGGTTATGATTGGGATTTTGAGTAAGGTGTCTCCATTTTCGTTTATATATTTATTTTTATTTTTGTTTGTATTTATATCCTTTCCGTTCCCAATTGTTGGTACTGGGGATTCTTGTTCCCTATTCAGTGGTATATTTTTTATTAATTCACTACGGTCTAATTTTTTCACTTCCTCTACTATTGGTTCTAGATCAGTTAATCTATAACCTTTTTCGATGAATTTTCTGTTAAGCTCTGCTGTTTCCTCCTCAAAGTGTGTTATATTGCTACAGTTTCTACGGGTCCTGATAAATTGACTCCTGGGGATATTCTTCAACCAGGTTGATAGGTGACAGCTTTCCAATGGTATGAAGCTATTACAATCTGTTGGTTTGTGAAATGTTCTTGTTTGTATTTTACCCTTCTCTATAAAAATTGTTAGATCCAGAAAATTAATCTGTTCTCGGCTCCAGGTTGATGTGAAGTGCAAATAAAATTCATTTTTATTTAAGTTATCTAAAAATTGATGCAGGCGAGATTCCCCTCCCTTCCAAATAAAAATCACATCATCAATGAATCTTTTCCAGAGGACTAGATCCGCGCCGAGTCCGCCAGATGGACAGATGGCAAGCTCCTCCCACCTACCAACATATAGATTGGCGAAACTCGGCGCGAATCGAGTCCCCATAGCGGTCCCCCACGTCTGGAGGTAAAACTCATTTTCGTACTTAAAATAATTGTGCGTTAAAATAAAATTAATACATTGTCCTATGAAGTCCACCTGTTCATCGGGTATCTCTCCACTTTTCCTTAAAAAATATTCTGTAGCCTCCCTACCCTTTGTATTTTCTATGATGGTATACAGCGAGGTAACGTCCAGGGTGCCCATGATATAGTTATCACACCACTCAATGTTATTTAGTAATTGTAGGATGTGCTTGGTGTCCTTTACATAGGCTGGTAGCTCCTGTACATATTTCTGTAATATAATATCCACATATTTTGAAAGGTTTGAGGTCAAACCCTCAATCCCTGAGACTATCGGTCTTCCCGGGGGGTTAGATTGACACTTGTGAATTTTTGGTAAATAGTAAAACATGGGTATCCTGGGGCACTGGTTGTTTATGGATAGTGCTTCCTCACCGGAAAGGATACCTCTCAATTTCCCTTTTTTTATTAATATGTTCAATTTCCTTTTATATGTTGCTGTGGGGTCTAGTTGTAGTTTTTTGTATGTTTTCTGGTCCATCAGTAATCTGAGGGCTTCCTTGTGGTAGGCCTCCTGGTCGAGGATTACAATGCCCCCCCCCTTTATCAGCTGGTCTAATGACAATTTGATTATTGGTCTGTAGTGCCTTTATTGCTGCCTTTTCTCTTTTTGATAGATTTTGATATCTATTTTTTGTTTTGGGTTTAAACCTACGCAGATCCCGTATTACCAGGGTTTGGAAGGTTAGGAGGGCCTCAGAGTACTCACCTATAGGGTTAAAATGGGATTTCGGTTTTTGCCCTGTATGAGTAAAGGTATCTATTCTTTTATTATTATTATTATTATTTTTTTCAGTATTTTCAATTTTTTTCTTTTTTTCTATCAATAAGGGTCCTGTCCCTTTATCCTGACTCTTTTCCCTATGCTCTTTTTTTATAAAGTACTTTTTGAGGGCTAGATTTCGTAGAAATTTCTTTATACCAATAAAGGCATCAAAAGGGCAGAAACTAGATGAAGGGCCGAATTTCAGGCCTTTTTCAAGTAATCTCAGTTCGTCATTTTTCAGTATATATTTGCTCAGGTTGAAGATCCCTTCTCCTGTCTTTTTATTATTATTCTTGTTGGTTTTCTTGGTTAATCCTTTCCCACGTCTTCCTCTTTGCGTTTTTTTCTTCCTTTTTTTTTTTTTTTTTTTTTTGTGGGGGATTTTACCTTGAAAAAATCCTTATTAACCGTCTTCTTAGTCCTCGTACTAGTAGCTAGATGTTTCATTCCCACATGCCTTTTTCTTGTAATGTTTCTTTTGACTATGTCACTATAACTGGTATTCATAGTTTCTTCAGTGATTATTTCTTCAGCAATTATTTCCTTATTCTGCTCCTCAGGGTACATAGCTCCCCCTTGTGTTGGTTGAGTGTTTTTACTGATCAGTGCTTCACCTTCCCCCTTGTCTTCCAGTAAGTTTAGTATCTCATACCTGTTTTCTGTGATTATTGAGCCATTAGTCTCCTTCCTCAGGATATGTACTATTGGAGATATTGGATGGGAGTTGCTGTTACTAGTGATGTTGCCTTCCTGCAGTGAGTTTTCTAGGCTAACATCATGTACTGTTATATCTTCCCACATGTTTTCTCTATCATCACATTTTGTATTATCTATCGTATCATAGCAAGATGTCCCTACCCCTGAGTGATTTCCCTGTTCTTGTTCCTGCACATTACTTATCTGGATTGCGTCTCTCTCAAGTTTCTTTTTCTTCGTAATTATAATTTCATCCTCTTTTTGTCTAATTCTTATTTTGATGGAATTTGAGATTTTAAGTACCTCTGGGTGGTATTTATATGGCCTTATTATCTCAAAGAGTTTCATTATTTCGTAATTTGTCCTCATTAAGCCTTTCTTTCTTTTTTCTATTATAAATAATACTGTGTTTTTTGAGAATTCATGAAATAGATCATCCCACTCTTTTAGGGTCTCACGGTCCCCTAGATCGCCTGATAGTGCTTTGGTGACTTTTAACCCCTTTGGTACCATATTTTTCATTAAATATTCCTCCAATGTAACTACCTCCCATAGATCTCTCATCTCAGTGATAAGTAGTCTTTCCAGAGTTTTAATGTTCGATATTATTTCCCTGCTTTTATTTTCAGATATTTCTGGTGGTGCAGGGGTAGATTTTAGTTGAAAGAAAGACTGGACAAATTTAATCCGTTCCCTACGATCTTCCCATAGTTCGCTCATTGTTGCGATTTATTGGGACTCACTACCAGTCTGTTAGGGGGCTGTAGAAAATTTCTTTATTCCCAATAGTATCTGTTTATTAGGTATTCCTAGATGGGTCTTTATTTAGATGGTTCTATTTAGAACTGGAGTTTTACAGCAGTAGTTTGAAATAGAAGCGCTGGTCTCAGAGAGCTTTACTGTATTTCAGCGCAGTGGCTGGTAATATCTGCAGCTTCTAGTAGTTACTGATATTCAATATGTGCTTAATTCTGGGTATTCTAATGTTTAGTATGGATGTTGGCACTATCACAGTCTGCTAGTATGTATTGCTGTAGACAGCGCTATCAATTAGGAGTTAAATGGTTGATGTTTATTGTACTTGATTACATTTAAAAGGACCCGCAAATCTATTTTCTTGAATTTCTTTATACATTTTTTCCAAAACTGCCTTTTTATTATTATTATTATTAGCCAATTTTAAGTTTTTAACCAAATAACAAACTGAACCTTGACATGGAGGAACGTAAAATCCTGATGAAAAACTATTAATTTGTTTTTAAACATTGAATTATTCTTGGGATATTCAATTGAGTCACATGTTCTATGGGATTCTGAACTTTTTGCACTTTGCCAATTTTGTTTTTTAAAACATTTATTTGCAGGGTGGTTACCTGAGCAGAAAGTACACTCATGTTTATATTTGCAGGAATTCTGCCATCAGCACATTGTTCGTTAAAAGCGAAGCATACTCCTTTTTTGGAAGTTTGTTGTCGAAAAAAGATCGACCGCTGGGGAAGCATCAAATTAATTCAGAGGCCGACGTCTTTGGAACCCCATTTTAGCTCTGGATACACTGCCAATCTTTGACAAAAACATTCATCATAGTTGTACCATGCATTGTCACCAAAATTGTTATATGCTTCTAAAATGCTGTCTTGGTGATGAAACAGACCACTACACATTTCTGGATGTTTCTCTCCCAAAACGGCTGAATAAATACTAAACCTTTGTAGTCAGTTAATAAACGTTTTTTCTTGTGATCCTTTTCGTCCTCATAAATTTTTCCGGATTTTATAATATCCTTCGCTGATGGGAGGAGAGAAAATATATCAACAAATTCCCTATTCCATATTTTCTCTTTTACTTGTTGCGATAAATGAAATCCCAGCGGAGAAACTTGGCAGGGCATTTATGCCGCTGCTAGTTTCTAATGATGGGAATGGGATCATACGGTTATCAAGTGATAATTGGCTAGATTCAGGTGGTTGTTTTTTTTTTTTTAAAAAGTCATCTTTTTCACTGTTTGCATCTGATTGGCTGTCCGTAGAGGTCCATTTGCTGTGTCTTTGTTTGAAAGAAAATAAATAAATTCTTTGAATAAAAGTACTTTTTCAGCAGAAAAAGAATCTGAATTAAAAGTAAATTAATTTAAAGGATAACTGTCACACTTAGACCCTAATTTCATTTTTCATATAAGTAGTTACTAATAACATGATATTCCAGAATCCGTTACTATTAGACTGACTTACACCATATTTAATAAGATTCAGCCCTTAGCAACCAGTCTGCATAAAACTGCAATTTCACTATTCAGTTAAGATGGCCGCCACTGCCCTCACCCTGAGGCTAATCCCGCCTGCCCTCACTAGCCAGTAACCATAGCCCCCCAAAAGTGTCAGTAACCAGAGCCCTCCCCCCTAAAGGGTTAATCTCCTGCAGCACAAAGGGGTCCTCTTACCACATGTTGCTATCATTTATACACTGAGCAGATGGCAGGTCTCCCTTCCCTGGTCTGCACTGCTTCGACTCTACTTCTCCAGCTCTGCTGAGTGAGGGAGCGTCTGCCAAGCGCAGGGACAGGGAGAAGTGCACACAGCCCAGGCACTGTTATCAGCTGCTGGGGAGGACCTGGCTCTAATCATTTACTTACAGTCCCTGGCTGTCTGTAATCTGACCTTGCAGGCTGCCTGCTTCTGCATCCTCCATCCTTCAACACAGAGGAGGGACCTGCATAGCAACCTGATTTTAAGCACAGATAAAAATAGGCAGTAGAGGGAACAAAACTGTGGAATTAAGGGGTAATTGAATACACAGTGAAAAGTTGAAATAGGGCCACCAAGGAGATATTAATCAACACAATCCAATACTCTAAAAAAAAAAAAAAAAGATGACAGTTATACTTTAAAGGTAATTAAATTTAATTTAAAGTACAGACACTATGTATTTTTTGTGTGTTTGATGAATTCTCACCATTTTGTGTGTTGATTGAAGATTTTTCCTTTCTTGCTTGATGGCTGCTTCTGACCGTTGAACTAGAAGTGGGTGTATGTTGATGTGTTGCTGTTGCTTTTTTGCCGTTATTGCTCGCGCAAGATTGCGCAGGATAATTTTTATTCTTCTCAAAGAAACCTGTGAAGGGGAAAAATATATTTTTTCTTTTCTTGACCTTTTTGCTGGCACAGGAGATAATGGGGCAGTGCTGATCAGCTGTTCAGCGATGAGATCATTTTCTGAGTCTGGCTCTGTGCACCTGAAAAGTACAGGAGCGCAGACCGGATTAGCAACGTGAAGATCCTGCTCTTCGGTGGATCGTTTATCTTGTAAGCAGGTGCATAGTCACTCTTCCCCTCCTGAAGATTTGGCTTTTTCAATCAGCTATTTTAATAATTCTTCCATCTTCATATAAGTGTAGGTCAGCTCTGTTTTCTTCTCTGCTGTGTCTGCAGCTGAACCTAACCATTTCTGCACGAGCTCACTGCACCTGCCTTTCCACTAATGAGGAACTCCAGCCTGTACCATCATATCTCGGTAACTAATAACCACATCTTTATTTATTGTTATATGCAAATAGAGGGTTCATGACACCATGTTCCCCCTATCCGCAAATCTGGTTTTTCCATTCTACTGCCGAATAACCTAATGGAAAGAATCAAATATGGTTAAGGATGGATGAGGGGGTATATATATAGAAGTATGTCTACTGTCTTTTTATGAGGTTTTTTAGTCACTTACGTGCAACACGATCTTTCACACCTTTCACAAATTCAGCCATCTTTCTATCAACCTGTTCCACCCAAGCTGGTGAAAAGTCTAGAAAGAAGATCGAAATTTTTGAAAACTGACATTTACTATTGATGACTCAAAAGAAATTGCAGACATTCTTGATATTTCAGGAACTTACATAATTTGTCAATTTTCTCATGATGTTTCGTCACAAAAGCCCTTCAGCCAGCGAACCTGAGAAAATAGAGAAGTGAGCGTGAGATTTCCACTGGAGGTAAATAGGATCCATTGTTCCGCCTGCTTCTTCAATATATTCATGATATGGGGGTGACATGACGTCAACTTATAGGCCCTGGGACCCCTCCAATTACAGAATACAGACTGTTATATCTAACGCTTGATCTTACAAATGATCATTATAGGATCATTCCAGCGGAATATACGGGGAATGCTACCCCTACACTAGATAATAGTGAAGTGCTGATAAGATTCCATAGTAGAAAATCAGACTTTCTGTACCAGGAGGACATTGACATTGATTTGATGTGGTCCACAACAAACTATAAGGGTGATTTGTGGAAGCCTGTACAGTATATTGTCCATGCTCTGGTGACAGATATCAGCACATTATTGTGATATTTATTCTAATAATATATAAAGTGTCTTTAATGCTCGGCTTATTATTGATTTCTTCAAAACTGGAAGGTTGTGCTCTCCCTGTAAAGACAAGACAAGTCATTTTAGAAGAGGCTATAAGCTGTGGAGGTAAAGCCCTAGCAGAAGATAACCAGTAAGTACACTGCACACTCCCAAGAAAATAAGCATAGAACTGGGAGAACGTTCGTATTAGATTCTACAACCATCATAATAAGGCCTCATGCACACGACCGTTGTGTTTGCGAGGAATTTATATAATGCGACATGGCACCTCAAATCCATGTCTGCCAATTCAGGCCTGCCAAATTCACATTTCGCTGTCACCCATTGACATTCATTTTATTGGATGGCGGATCCGTTTGTATCCGCTTCATCAGGCAGACAGCAAAACAGCGTTTTGGAGTCCACCTCCAGAGCGGAATGGTGACTGAACGAAGGGAAACTGATGCATTCTGAGCAGATCCTTTTCCATTCAGAATGCATTAGGGCAAAACTGATCTGTTTTGGACGGCTTGTAAGAGCCAATGACTGATCTCACAAACGAAAGCCAAAACGCTAGTGTGAAAGCAGCCGACCAATAAGGAACCCGACCAATAAGGTGACGATAAGACAGCAGATGGCAGCGTAGATGGCATAGCTGATATGGCTCTGGAGGAATGTGAGGATGATGTCTTTAGTGGAGGGACCGTGTTCAATCCTCTCCACCTCTTCCTCCTGGGTGGGAAGTTTTTCTGACAGAGCTCGATGGAAATCAGCTTCTATTTCTTTGACTGCCTTGGATTTAGTCAACAGAGAACACAAGTAAATAAGGTGATGAGGAGAATGTTGTATTCTGCAGTGCTGAATGAAAGACAGAGAAGTTATCAGAAGGTGTTCTTTACTGTAAAGGCTGTATTACACCAACAGGTTATCTGACAGATTTTCTGAACAATCATTGGTCAGAAGGCCTATTACAGACACATTTTTTGTCATAAACACAAACTATTGGTCTGATTGGACAGATATTGGTTAGATAATCTGTTGTTGTAATACAGCCCTAGAGCAGATGTCGGAGAGGCTATATATATATATATATATATATATATATATGTGTGTGAATAGTCTAGAAAAGAGAATATTTGAGAGAGAAAACTAAATCTTACCATTGAGATAAAGGAATCTTTGGAGTATGATGTGTGATGTCCCGAAGTGACATTACCACTCCTGTTTACACCTTGCCACCACTGTAAGCTAATGTATGTCATTCAAGTATATTTACTATAATGTGCATAAGTGTGCCTATTCATTCCTGTTATGTACTGTTCACACGTAATTACCTGGTCTACCACACGGTGGCAGCAACACACCTGGCAGGATTACTGTAGTTCCTGAGAATGGACTGGATAGTCCATTCTCCTTTTCTCCCTATAGAGGGAGTAGTGTGATAGGACAGGAGGAGTTTTAGCTAGTTAAAGTCTGTCTAGTTTCCTCCCTGCTGAGAGAAGGAAGCAAAGGCTGGGGCACGTTCCCCTATGCCCTGCCTAAGGCCCTGTCTGGCACGCCAACCTTATAACTCGAGGTTGAGCACATAGTTGCATTCCCCTCCTGGGTTTGCATTGCCTCCATCCAAGCTGAGCTGAAGTTTGAGCTACTTTAAGCCAGAACAGAAGTTCTTACGATTGACTGCAGCTAGGGACCAATTGTCACTGACATAGCAGAGCTAAGAGAACACAGCAGAGCTGTGTTTGTGAGTAAAGTAAGAGTTTGTCTGCCAGAAGTATTGCTAAAGCCTGCTGGAGACCAAGATAAGACAAGCAACTGGAAACTGTATGGATTACCATTTATTGCAAGTAAGAGCAACTGTTGAACATTTATTCAAGTCTGGACTCAACTTTATTTCACCTTCATCCAAGTTATCCCCTTCCATTTTGGCACTGCTTCGGACCATCGCATCTGGGATTCCAACCATCACCAAAGGTAGGAGCACCGGGAGACGTGCATCCATCATCTCCAGGGATTTGGGGCCTATTCAACACCACTGTGGCCTATCCTATCTTTGGGCATATTCCATCATATAAAGGGAGCCTTGTGTTCCCGCTGCTTAACCGTAGCTGTCGTCTCGTACACTTACTCTAAAAGCGTGACATATTACGTAGATACCTCTAGAGGGGTAAGGGAATCCCCCAGGTGTGCTTAGTGGGTACAGATTTCATCATCCTCATCCGTTATCTCATAGGCATCAGTTCCTTTATGGCTGACTCTGGTCGGCTTGATTATCACAAACATGTCATCTCCACTGTAGATTTCTTTAAAGTAACTTCAATCAGTTTTTCTGATCTGAAAGTGAAAACATTGATGACATCGTAAGAGACATTTGTCCTATATCAGCTATAAATAGCGGCTGAAACGTTTGGGGGAAGGGGGGGGGGGGGGTTGTTACAAATTTCTATTCTGCACTGTAATAGAATGGTATAAGTGACTTACTTTTTTGGTGTACTTACAGACAACCTTCAGATGATATGGAAGGATAAAGGACGCCATGCAGGGGATGATGGTGTTTTCCAGCTCTTTGACCTTTATGTCCTCAACTGAAAAGAAAGAAAATGGAAACCATGGTCTAAGACAAGCAGCAATGAACTAACAGATTTATGAGAGGTTTACAAACTATTGGTAGAAATTATCTTATGGGGACAGGTTACAGGGATCTTGCAGTCCTCCTCAGCCCATCAGCTGCATGAAAAGATTCGGGCAGCTTTCTGAAGCCCTAGGGATGAAGATAGAGAAGAGTCACATGTCTGAGGTAATTGATGACCCCACCTTGTGTATAGAGGAGGTCACACATGAAATTGTCCTATCTAATGACATTACTCACCACATGGAGGTCTGCATTTTGCTGGTGGATCACCTAATGGAAAGAATCAAATATGGTTAAGGATGGATGATGTGGGGGGGGGGGGGGAGAGAGCGGGTCACAGAAGATGAAAGGGGATATATAGAATATGTCTACTGTCTTTTATGAAGATTTTTAGTAACTTAAGTGCAACACGATCTTTCACACATTCAGCCATCTTTCTATCAAACTGTTCCACCCAAGCTGGTGGAAAGTCTAGAAAAAAGAAGATAGAAGTTTTAGAAATCTGACATTTACTATTGATGACTATTGAAATTGCTGACATTCTTGATATTTCAGGAACTTACATAATTTGTCAATTTTCTCATGATATTTTGTCAATTTTCTCATGACGTTTCATCACAAAAGCCCTTGAGCCTGCGAACCTGAGAAGTGATCGTTAGATTTCCACTGGAGGTAAATAGGATCCATTGTTCCGCCTGCTTCTTCAATATATGTATGATATGGGTGTGACATGATGGCAACTTATAGGCCCTGGGACCCCTCCAATTACAGAATACAGACTGTTATATCTAACGCTTGATCTTACAAACGATCATTATAGGATCATTCCAGCCGAATATACGGGGAATGCTACCCCTACACTAGATAATAGTGAAGTGCTGTTAAGAGTCCATAGTAGGAAATCAGACTTTCTGTACCAGGAGGACATTGACATTGATTTGATGTGGTCCACAAGCAAATTATAAGGGTGATTTGTGGAAGCCTGTACAGTATATTGTCCATGCTCTGGTGACAGAGGGGTGACAGATATCAGCACATTATTGTGATATTTATTCTAATAATATATAAAGTGTCTTTAATGCTCGGCTTATTATTGATTTCTTCAAAACTGGAAGGTTGTGCTCTCCCTGTAAAGACAAGACAAGTCTCATTTTAGAAGAGGCTATAAGCTGTGGAGGTAAAGCCCTAGCAGAAGATAACCAGTAAGTACACTGCACACTCCCAGGAAAATAAGCATAGAACTGGGAGATCGTTCGTATTAGATTCTACAACCATCATAATAAGGCCTCATGCACACGACCGTTGTGTTTGCGAGGAATTTATATAATGCGACATGGCACCTCAAATCCATGTCTGCCAATTCAGGCCTGCCAAATTCACATTTAGCTGTCACCCATTGACATTCATTTTATTGGATGGCAGATCCGTTTGTATCCGCTTCTTCAGGCAGACAGCAAAACAGCGTTTTGGAGTCCACCTCCAGAGCGGAATGGTGACTGAACGAAGGGAAACTGATGCATTCTGAGCAGATCCTTTTCCATTCAGAATGCATTAGGGCAAAACTGATCTGTTTTGGACGGCTTGTAAGAGCCAATGACTGATCTCACAAACGAAAGCCAAAACGCTAGTGTGAAAGCAGCCTAATATTCTGGTGGGAAGCTGGTTCTTGGTCCTGTTGTTTTTTTCGACCAGTCCACGCTCAGGGCATAACGCCACAGGAACCCGACCAATAAGGTGACGATAAGACAGCAGATGGCAGCGTAGATGGCATAGCTGATATGGCTCTGGAGGAATGTGAGGATGATGTCTTTAGTGGAGGGACCATGTTCAATCCTCTCCACCTCTTCCTCCTGGGTGGGAAGTTTTTCTGACAGAGCTCGATGGAAATCAGCTTCTATTTCTTTGACTGCCTTGGATTTAGTCAACAGAGAACACAAGTAAATAAGGTGATGAGGAGAATGTTGTATTCTGCAGTGCTGAATGAAAGACAGAGAAGTTATCAGAAGGTGTTCTTTACTGTAAAGGCTGTATTACACCAACAGGTTATCTGACAGATTTTCTGAACAATCATTGGTCAGAAGGCCTATTACAGACACATTTTTTGTCATAAACACAAACTATTGGTCTGATTGGACAGATATTGGTTAGATAATCTGTTGTTGTAATACAGCCCTAGAGCAGATGTCGGAGAGGCTATATATATATATATATATATTTATATATATATATATATATATATATATGTGTGAATAGTCTAGAAAAGAGAATATTTGAGAGAGAAAACTAAATCTTACCATTGAGATAAAGGAATCTTTGGAGTATGATGTGTGATGTCCCGAAGTGACATTACCACTCCTGTTTACACCTTGCCACCACTGTAAGCTAATGTATGTCATTCAAGTATATTTACTATAATGTGCATAAGTGTGCCTATTCATTCCTATGTTATGTACTGTTCACACGTAATTACCTGGTCTACCACACGGTGGCAGCAACACACCTGGCAGGATTACTGTAGTTCCTGAGAATGGACTGGATAGTCCATTCTCCTTTTCTCCCTATAGAGGGAGTAGTGTGATAGGACAGGAGGAGTTTTAGCTAGTTAAAGTCTGTCTAGTTTCCTCCCTGCTGAGAGAAGGAAGCAAAGGCTGGGGCACGTTCCCCTATGCCCTGCCTAAGGCCCTGTCTGGCACGCCAACCTTATAACTCGAGGTTGAGCACATAGTTGCATTCCCCTCCTGGGTTTGCATTGCCTCCATCCAAGCTGAGCTGAAGTTTGAGCTACTTTAAGCCAGAACAGAAGTTCTTACGATTGACTACAGCTAGGGACCAATTGTCACTGACATAGCAGAGCTAAGAGAACACAGCAGAGCTGTGTTTGTGAGTAAAGTAAGAGTTTGTCTGCCAGAAGTATTGCTAAAGCCTGCTGGAGACCAAGATAAGACAAGCAACTGGAAACTGTATGGATTACCATTTATTGCAAGTAAGAGCAACTGTTGAACATTTATTCAAGTCTGGACTCAACTTTATTTCACCTTCATCCAAGTTATCCCCTTCCCTTTTGGCACTGCTTCGGACCATCGCATCTGGGATTCCAACCATCACCAAAGGTAGGAGCACCGGGAGACGTGCATCCATCATCTCCAGGGATTTGGGGCCTATTCAACACCACTGTGGCCTATCCTATATTTGGGCATATTCCATCATACAAAGGGAGCCTTGTGTTCCCGCTGCTTAACCGTAGCTGTCGTCTCGTACACTTACTCTAAAAGCGTGACATATTTCGTAGATACCTCTAGAGGGGTAAGGGAATCCCCCAGGTGTGCTTAGTGGGTACAGATTTCATCATCCTCATCCGTTATCTCATAGGCATCAGTTCCTTTATGGCTGACTCTGGTCGGCTTGATCATCACAAACATGTCATCTCCACTGTAGATTTCTTTAAAGTAACTTCAATCAGTTTTTCTGATCTGAAAGTGAAAACATTGATGACACCGTAGGAGACATTTGTCCTATATCAGCTATAAATAGCGGCTGAAACGTTTGGGGGAAGGGGGGGTTGTTACAAATTTCTATTCTGCACTGTAATAGAATGGTATAAGTGACTTACTTTTTTGGCGTACTTACAGACAACCTTCAGATGATATGGAAGGATAAAGGACGCCATGTAGGGGATGATGGTGTTTTCCAGCTCTTTGACCTTTATGTCCTCAACTGAAAAGAAAGAAAATGGAAACCATGGTCTAAGACAAGCAGCAATGAACTAACAGATTTATGAGAGGTTTACAAACTATTGGTAGAAATTATCTTATGGGGACAGGTTACAGGGATCTTGCAGTCCTCCTCAGCCCATCAGCTGCATGAAAAGATTCGGGCAGCTTTTTGAAGCCCTAGGGATGAAGATAGAGGGGTCACATGTCTGAGGTAATTGATGACCCCACCTTGTGTATAGAGGAGGTCACACATGAAATTGTCCTATCTAATGACATTACTCACCACATGGAGGTCTGCATTTTGCTGGTGGATCACCTAATGGAAAGAATCAAATATGGTTAAAGGGGTTATCCCATCATAATGATCACTGTTAAATCTGTTAATGATTTGACAGTGATCATTTTTGTAAATATACTTTATTAACAAATCTCCACCGTTTAGGATAAAATTCATACCCACTTACCTGATTGTTGTGACTCGGTCTCCCCTGGTTACGACCATTGTTCTTCTCCAAAAGCCGGAAGGTCGCGCTTGCCCAGAAGACGACTCCTTTTCTCCCGGCCGGTCCGCTCGCTGTTCTGAACGCGCACGCTGCCGCGCATGCGCGACAGTGACTTCTTCCCAACCAGAATAGTACAGAGCTGCGAACGCGCACGCCGGCTCTGTAGGAATAAGTCACCATTGCGCATGCGCGGCGGCGTGTGCATTCAGTCCAGCGCGCGGCACGGCCGGGAGAAGACTTCAATCAAGATGAAGCCCGCCCCCAGCCAGAATCCAGGAAGTGAACGCGCGGTGGCAGCAGGTAAGTATGAAAACGCTTAGTGGGATAACCCCTTTAAGGATGGATGATGTGGGGGGGGGGGGGGGGGAGGAGAGAGAGCGGGTCACAGAAGATGAAAGGGGATATATAGAATATGTCTACTGTCTTTTATGAAGATTTTTAGTAACTTAAGTGCAACACGATCTTTCACACATTCAGCCATCTTTCTATCAAACTGTTCCACCCAAGCTGGTGGAAAGTCTAGAAAAAAGAAGATAGAAGTTTTAGAAATCTGACATTTACTATTGATGACTATTGAAATTGCTGACATTCTTGATATTTCAGGAACTTACATAATTTGTCAATTTTCTCATGATATTTTGTCAATTTTCTCATGACGTTTCATCACAAAAGCCCTTGAGCCTGCGAACCTGAGAAGTGATCGTTAGATTTCCACTGGAGGTAAATAGGATCCATTGTTCCGCCTGCTTCTTCAATATATGTATGATATGGGTGTGACATGATGGCAACTTATAGGCCCTGGGACCCCTCCAATTACAGAATACAGACTGTTATATCTAACACTTGATCTTACAAACGATCATTATAGGATCATTCCAGCGGAATATACGGGGAATGCTACCCCTACACTAGATAATAGTGAAGTGCTGTTAAGAGTCCATAGTAGAAAATCAGACTTTCTGTACCAGGAGGACATTGACATTGATTTGATGTGGTCCACAAGCAAATTATAAGGGTGATTTGTGGAAGCCTGTACAGTATATTGTCCATGCTCTGGTGACAGAGGGGTGACAGATATCAGCACATTATTGTGATATTTATTCTAATAATATATAAAGTGTCTTTAATGCTCGGCTCATATTTGATTTCTTCAAAACTGGAAGGTTGTGCTCTCCCTGTAAAGACAAGACAAGTCTCATTTTAGAAGAGGCTATAAGCTGTGGAGGTAAAGCCCTAGCAGAAGATAACCAGTAAGTACACTGCACACTCCCAAGAAAATAAGCATAGAACTGGGAGATCGTTCGTATTAGATTCTACAACCATCATAATAAGGCCTCATGCACACGACCGTTGTGTTTGCGAGGAATTTATATAATGCGACATGGGACCTCAAATCCATGTCTGCCAATTCAGGCCTGCCAAATTCACATTTAGCTGTCACCCATTGACATTCATTTTATTGGATGGCAGATCCGTTTGTATCCGCTTCTTCAGGCAGACAGCAAAACAGCGTTTTGGAGTCCACCTCCAGAGCGGAATGGTGACTGAACGGAGGCAAACTGATGCATTCTGAGCAGATCCTTTTCCATTCAGAATGCATTAGGGCAAAACTGATCTGTTTTGGACGGCTTGTAAGAGCCAATGACTGATCTCACAAACGAAAGCCAAAACGCTAGTGTGAAAGCAGCCTAATATTCTGGTGGGAAGCTGGTTCTTGGTCCTGTTGTTTTTTCCGACCAGTCCACGCTCAGGGCATAACGCCACAGGAACCCGACCAATAAGGTGACGATAAGACAGCAGATGGCAGCGTAGATGGCATAGCTGATATGGCTCTGGAGGAATGTGAGGATGATGTCTTTAGTGGAGGGACCATGTTCAATCCTCTCCACCTCTTCCTCCTGGGTGGGAAGTTTTTCTGACAGAGCTCGATGGAAATCAGCTTCTATTTCTTTGACTGCCTTGGATTTAGTCAACAGAGAACACAAGTAAATAAGGTGATGAGGAGAATGTTGTATTCTGCAGTGCTGAATGAAAGACAGAGAAGTTATCAGAAGGTGTTCTTTACTGTAAAGGCTGTATTACACCAACAGGTTATTTGACAGATTTTCTGAACAATCATTGGTCAGAAGGCCTATTACAGACACATTTTTTGTCATAAACACAAACTATTGGTCTGATTGGACAGATATTGGTTAGATAATCTGTTGTTGTAATACAGCCCTAAGAGCAGATGTCGGAGAGGCTATATATATATATATATATATATATGTGTGAATAGTCTAGAAAAGAGAATATTTGAGAGAGAAAACTAAATCTTACCATTGAGATAAAGTGATGTCCCGAAGTTACATTACCACTCCTGTTTACACCTTGCCACCACTGTAAGCTAATGTATGTCATTCAAGTATATTTACTATAATGTGCATAAGTGTGCCTATTCATTCCTATGTTATGTACTGTTCACACGTAATTACCTGGTCTACCACACGGTGGCAGCAACACACCTGGCAGGATTACTGTAGTTCCTGAGAATGGACTGGATAGTCCATTCTCCTTTTCTCCCTATAGAGGGAGTAGTGTGATAGGACAGGAGGAGTTTTAGCTAGTTATAGTCTGTCTAGTTTCCTCCCTGCTGAGAGAAGGAAGCAAAGGCTGGGGCACGTTCCCCTATGCCCTGCCTAAGGCCCTGTCTAAGGCCCTGTCTGGCACGCCAACCTTATAACTCGAGGTTGAGCACATAGTTGCATTCCCCTCCTGGGTTTGCATTGCCTCCATCCAAGCTGAGCTGAAGTTTGAGCTACTTTAAGCCAGAACAGAAGTTCTTACGATTGACTACAGCTAGGGACCAATTGTCACTGACATAGCAGAGCTAAGAGAACACAGCAGAGCTGTGTTTGTGAGTAAAGTAAGAGTTTGTCTGCCAGAAGTATTGCTAAAGCCTGCTGGAGACCAAGATAAGACAAGCAACTGGAAACTGTATGGATTACCATTTATTGCAAGTAAGAGCAACTGTTGAACATTTATTCAAGTCTGGACTCAACTTTATTTCACCTTCATCCAAGTTATCCCCTTCCCTTTTGGCACTGCTTCGGACCATCGCATCTGGGATTCCAACCATCACCAAAGGTAGGAGCACCGGGAGACATGCATCCATCATCTCCAGGGATTTGGGGCCTATTCAACACCACTGTGGCCTATCCTATCTTTGGGCATATTCCATCATACAAAGGGAGCCTTGTGTTCCCGCTGCTTAACCGTAGCTGTCGTCTCGTACACTTACTCTAAAAGTGTGACATATTTCGTAGATACCTCTAGAGGGGTAAGGGAATCCCCCAGGTGTGCTTAGTGGGTACAGATTTCATCATCCTCATCCGTTATCTCATAGGCATCAGTTCCTTTATGGCTGACTCTGGTCGGCTTGATCATCACAAACATGTCATCTCCACTGTAGATTTCTTTAAAGTAACTTCAATCAGTTTTTCTGATCTGAAAGTGAAAACATTGATGACATCGTAAGAGACATTTGTCCTATATCAGCTATAAATAGCGGCTGAAACGTTTGGGGGAAGGGGGGGGGGGGGTTGTTACAAATTTCTATTCTGCACTGTAATAGAATGGTATAAGTGACTTACTTTTTTGGCGTACTTACAGACAACCTTCAGATGATATGGAAGGATAAAGGACGCCATGCAGGGGATGATGGTGTTTTCCAGCTCTTTGACCTTTATGTCCTCAACTGAAAAGAAAGAAAATGGAAACCATGGTCTAAGACAAGCAGCAATGAACTAACAGATTTATGAGAGGTTTACAAACTATTGGTAGAAATTATCTTATGGGGACAGGTTACAGGGATCTTGCAGTCCTCCTCAGCCCATCAGCTGCATGAAAAGATTCGGGCAGCTTTTTGAAGCCCTAGGGATGAAGATAGAGGGGTCACATGTCTGAGGTAATTGATGACCCCACCTTGTGTATAGAGGAGGTCACACATGAAATTGTCCTATCTAATGACATTACTCACCACATGGAGGTCTGCATTTTGCTGGTGGATCACCTAATGGAAAGAATCAAATATGGTTAAGGATGGATGATGTGGGGGGGGGGGGAGAGAGCGGGTCACAGAAGATGAAAGGGGATATATAGAATATGTCTACTGTCTTTTATGAAGATTTTTAGTAACTTAAGTGCAACACGATCTTTCACACATTCAGCCATCTTTCTATCAAACTGTTCCACCCAAGCTGGTGGAAAGTCTAGAAAAAAGAAGATAGAAGTTTTAGAAATCTGACATTTACTATTGATGACTATTGAAATTGCTGACATTCTTGATATTTCAGGAACTTACATAATTTGTCAATTTTCTCATGATATTTTGTCAATTTTCTCATGACGTTTCATCACAAAAGCCCTTGAGCCTGCGAACCTGAGAAGTGATCGTTAGATTTCCACTGGAGGTAAATAGGATCCATTGTTCCGCCTGCTTCTTCAATATATGTATGATATGGGTGTGACATGATGGCAACTTATAGGCCCTGGGACCCCTCCAATTACAGAATACAGACTGTTATATCTAACGCTTGATCTTACAAACGATCATTATAGGATCATTCCAGCCGAATATACGGGGAATGCTACCCCTACACTAGATAATAGCGAAGTGCTGATAAGAGTTTATAGTAGAAAAATCACACTTTCTGTACCAGGAGGACATTGAGATTGATTTGATGTGATCCACAACAAACTATAAGGGTGATTTGTGGAAGCCTGTACAGTATATTGTCCATGCTCTGGTGACAGAGGGGTGACAGATATCAGCACATTATTGTGATATTTATTTTAATAATATATGAAGTGTCTTTAATGCTCGGTTCATATTTGATTTCTTCAAAACTGGAAGGTTGTGCTCTCCCTGTAAAGACAAGACAAGTCTCATTTTAGAAGAGGCTGTAAGCTGTGGAGGTAAAGAGCTAGCAGAAGATAACCAGTAAGTACACTGCACACTCCCAGGAAAATAAGCATAGAACTGGGAGATTGTTCATGTATGTGGTTATAAAGGGAGTACGCTTCTTCTGCTTCCCATTGGCACCCCACAAATTAGATAATGGGGTGGCAACGTCAGTGCAGGCAGGCCAGAGCCCGAAAAAATATTAAACAATAGGTATAATATGTTTAGTAAAACTTTAGGGCCATTAGAATTAAAGGGGTTGTCCGGACTTTTACTATTGATGGCCTATCCTCAGGATAGGTCATTAATATCAGATCTGCGACGGTCCGATGCCTGTTATCCGTGCCGATTAGCTGTGTATCAGGAGACAGCACGCACAGTGCACACATGCCATCTCCTCCCTCTCTTCCTACCGCTGATGCTGTCTATGGTCTTTACCATAGACAGAAGCATTAAACAGGAAGAGAGAAGGAAGATGGCACGTGCACGCCGTCTCCTCATACAGTTGATTGGCGGGGGGGCCAGGTATTGGACCCTGATGATCTGATATATGACCTATTCATACTGAAAGCCTGGACAACCTCTTTAATACTTTAGTAATTGTGTGCTTTTAAATCCTTTGACAAGGGTTTCTGCCTTCTATAAAACATCTGTTTGGTGAAAGGTGCCCTTTGCACCCCTTAAAATGTTCGTACGGGGGGTGCACTTTCCAAAATGGGGTCACTTCTTGGGGTTTTTAATTTCTGGGGACCTCAGGAATTTATTTAATGCAACATGGCACCTCAAATCCAATATTTGAGAGAGAAAACAAAATCTTACCATCGAGATAAAGGAATCTTTGGAGTATGGTGTCATCATCTTCATCCGTTATCTCATAGGCATAAGTTCCTTTATGGCTGACTCTGGTTGGCTTGATCATCACAAACAGGTCATCTCCACTGTAGATTTCTTCAAAGTAAATCCATATTATACAGCAGGCTGCAAGCACATATGGTGTTTTTCCATAATGGGGTGAAAATGATTAAAACATACTGGGGTGCATTTTCTCCTTTAACCCCTCGTGAAAGTGAAATATTGGGATCTGGTAATAATTTTTTAGTTTTACTACTGTGCACTTTTAAATGCTTAGACAAGTGTTTCTGCCTTCTAGGTGCCATTTCCACCAGTTAAAAAGTTTGTACGGGGGTGCACTTTCCAAAATGCGGTCACCTAAGAAATAATTTACATGCGACATGGCACCTAAAATGCATGTCTGCTCATTGAGGCCTGCAAAATCCATATTTTGCTGTTTGCCTGCTGTGTGCCCATACAGCAGGCTTCAAGCACATATGCGGTGTTTCCACAATGGGTACAAAATGGCTAACACCTACTGGTGTGCATTTTCTCCTGTTACCCCTTGTGAAAGTGAAAGATTGGAGTTTGGTTGTAATTATTCATTTACACAGCTGTGCGCTGACAAGTGTTTCTGCCTCTTGTGAAACACTTGGTTGGTGAAAGGTGCCCTTTCCACCCCTTAAAATGTTCGTGTGGGGTTTCAGTTTTCAAAATGGGGTCGATTATTGGCGTTTTTAATATTTGGTCACCTCAGGTATTTTTTGTATGCTATAAGGCACCCAACATCCATGTCTGCCACTTTAGGCCTGCAATATCCATATTTTGCTATTTGTGCAAGGAAGGAAAGGGATGGCACTCAGAACATTTGTGTTGTATGGGTAAATAAATTAATATATTTATTAAGGGGTGGCTAGATATGCCTTATGTAGTAAAATATGATAGGAGGTTGTATCAAAGTAGTAAAATTACATACATAAAATAGCAGTATGAATAAAGCACATTAGAATAACAACATATTGATTCTATAAAATCCTGTTAAAGAAAGAATAAAAGTCTGTATAAAAATGGATAGAAATCTGTATAAAAATGGACCTATTTAAGACAATTCAGTCTTTAGGTAAAAGGAGTTGATAACGTATCCTCATGTATAATGTCACTTATCCTGATAGATCATAAATAACATAAATTAGTGAAAGAAATCCTGTTGAGGAAGGGGGAATAATAGGAGATGTCTTGTAGACCTGTAGGAGGAAATTACAGTCTCAAGTTTCGATATCCAGCAATATATTGTGGTATAGTCTCCTGAGAAATCAAAGCTTCCTATAAGAAGTAATGTAGAATAGTGCAGAATAGATATCTCCTTATTATTTGAGAATCAATCGTATCCGATAATAAGGAGATATCTATTCTGCACTATTCTACATTACTTCTTATAGGAAGCTTTGATTTCTCAGGAGACTATACCACAATATATTGCTGGATATCGAAACTTGAGACTGTAATTTCCTCCTACAGGTCTACAAGACATCTCCTATTATTCCCCCTTCCTCAACAGGATTTCTTTCACTAATTTATGTTATTTATGATCTATCAGGATAAGTGACATTATACATGAGGATACGTTATCAACTCCTTTTACCTAAAGACTGAATTGTCTTAAATAGGTCCATTTTTATACAGATTTCTATCCATTTTTATACAGACTTTTATTCTTTCTTTAACAGGATTTTATAGAATCAATATGTTGTTATTCTAATGTGCTTTATTCATACTGCTATTTTATGTATGTAATTTTACTACTTTGATACAACCTCCTATCATATTTTACTACATAAGGCATATCTAGCCACCCCTTAATAAATATATTAATTTATTTACCCATACAACACAAATGTTCTGAGTGCTATCCCTTTCCTTCCTTGCACATTATTCTTACTACAAGCGTTGGGTACGCTTGTCTGGATTGAGCACCTAACTCCATCTTTTTGGGTTATAGAGAGCCGCCCTATTCTTATATCATATTTTGCTATTTGCCTGCTGTGCGCCCATACAGCAGGCTACAAGCACATATGGGGTGTTTCCACAATGGGGACAGAATGGCTAACACATACTAGGGGGCATTTTCTCCTGTTACTCCTTGAGAAAGTGAAAAATTGGGTTCTGGCTACAGGGTGACACTGGTCGCATGAAATGTCTCACGGCCAGTACAGCAGAGTAGCGGTGATCTCATAGAAATGAATGAAGACCACACATTAGGTTCCAATGCATTCCCTTGCAATCATATAGTGAAATCAGCAGTAACCGTTGGGTCTAATATATCTGTACTGGAAATCTCACATTTTCTTCCAAACATCCTCTTTACATGCTTATAACTAGTGTGTTATAAGGCAAAGTATAATCTCACCGCCTTCCTTCTACTCTTCAGGTTCTTTATATGAAATATCTCATTTTCATCAATACAATTCTTAAAATGTTTAAGAAAATTTCCAAAACCCACTTTTTTAAGGACCAGTTCAGTTATGAAGTCACTTTTAAATAGTAGAAACCACCCATAAATGACTCCATTCTAGAAATTACACCCCACAAGTTATTCAAAACTGATTTTACAAACTTTGTTAATGCTTTGGAAAATTTAAATATTTCACTTTTTTGGCAGATTTTCCTTTAAATCCATTTTTTTTGTAACACAGCAAGGGTTAACAGCCAAACTAAACTCAATATCTATTACCCTGATTCTGCAGTTTACAGAATCCTCCCATATGTGGTGGTAAACTGCTGTATGGGCTCAGAAGGAAAGAAGCTCTATATCGTTTTTGGAGGGCAGATTTTGCTGGACTGGATTTCATGCACTATGTCACATTTGAAGCCCCCCTGATGCACCCCTAAATTAGAAACTCCCAAAAGGTGACCCTATTTTGGAAACAATGGGATATGGTGACAGTTTTGTTGGTACTATTTGGGATATAATTGTGAGGCAAGGTTACAAAAAATAAATGGCTGTTCTGGCACAGTTTTTATTTTCAGTTTTTTTCAATGTTCACCTGACAGGATAGATCATGTGCTATGTTTATAGAGCAGGTTGTTACGGACACGTCAATACTAAATATGTATTTTTTGTTTCAGTTTACATAAAATATTTTTGAAAATAAATCATGTTTTGTGTCTCCATTTTCTGAAGGCCATGTTTTTTTTTGGGGGGGGGGGGGGGGGGGGTGATTGTCTCATGTAGGGGCTAATTTTTTTGTGTGGTGAGGTGACAGTTTGATTGCCACTAATTTGGGGTACGTAACTTTTTTTCACTTTTTATACAATTTTTCGGGAAGTGAGTTGGGCAAAATAGGAATTCCATCATAGTTTTTCAGTTTTTTTATTTTTATTATTATTTTGTAATGGCATTCACTGCAGTAAAAGTAACTAGAATTTTTTTTATTTTGTTGCAAATCAAATTTTTCCTAAACGTCAGATCAATTTTAACTTTGGATGCTTCGATTCGCTCAACCCTAATTGTGGCATTGAGATTGCTCCAGAGCCACTCGAGGGCCAAAGTTCTTTGTTGTAATCTTTCTTGAAGCGGTCCCTTATTGACCGCCAACTAGTCAAACCTTTTTCACCTGCTGAGTACAAATACAATTTTTAGTATGATCTTATAGATATAAAACAGCTTTTTAAAATATGTAATGCAATGCTTAAGACATTAAACCCGAGCCGCTCCTGAGAGATCCTCACAGGTCAAAAACAGAGAGTCAGAGACCTCTTCCCAGAGTTGCTGGATATATAGGTGGTCAGCATGTTGACAGTCATTGTGGTCCTGCCTTCGCTAGTTTGATGAGGAGCTCATTATCTATATGATGCAAAATTCCCTCCTCACCTTTCCTGGTAGAGACTATGGAAACCTGGAAGAAACAGGAAGAAAAATAATTAACAGAAGGGGGGGGGGGAATAACAACATGTTTCTCACTGCCATAAGGTAACGATAACAAAACCGATTCTAGTCGGTCAAACTAAAGTGACGTTTATAATACTAAACCCTAAGGATCAAGAATAATTTAACAAATGACGGGTAGTTTGTTTAAATTAAAGCTTAACATTTAATAATGTAAAAATAAAATTATAGGCCCTATCGTATTGCACACTTGATTTTGTAACCATTGGTTACACTACTCTCCTAATAGATGGCGGAGAGGGGAGAGGACCATATATAGGGATAGCAAAGGGATAAAGAGACAGAATGAGTGGTACAAATTGTACCTAGGCAGACAGATACACTGCTGGGTCTAAACCCTATAGAGCCCTATCACTACCTCTCCTTAACCCCAGCTGATGTATTCACCCTAATGTCACCCTCCCTAAGCATGGACTGCCCAGCTTTGCCCAAAAGACAGAAGTAGGTCCTGTTGATGATGTAACAATTGGGTTAAAGTGGGACATAAAGACTGGTACATAAACACATGTGTAACAAGTGACATCCGGTGTAGGCGTCTAATTTAGAGACCACCCACAGTACGGCAGGTCAATCTTACACAAAACAAAAAATCAAAATATATGTATTTCAATAGATGCCACTGGATGGTTAATCCTGGTGGTACAGATTAACATACATATAAGATGATCACACTGTCCCGACGCGTTTCCTCGATGGTATCTGATTCATCAGGGGACAAAATTGTATCCCGGAGGTCCCTTATCGTTGGACAGTTTCTCCGGTAACAAGATTTAAAGAGATATCTGCGTTTGAAATAGATATCTCTTAATCACACAGTTGGATTCACAAGGCATATATTGATATATTCAAGCCAAATATTTAAATGGTGCAGGTACAAAAATCAATCGATCCCTAAATCACACAACCAGTGGGTTGTTATTATGTGGGGTCGGATGAACTAGACCTTAAAGAAAGCCCAGAAGTGTGTTTCAAGCAGCCTCCTAGTCGCAGGTCAAAGGATGATTCCTGGTAATTGATGTCTACTTAAGTAGAGAAATTCCAATGTAAAAAATAACATAGCATTGGAGTTATTGTCCAGGTAAAAGTATCTGGTGACCTGAACAATTACCCAGGAATAACCCAGTACCTTTAATGCCTATGTGGAGCTCCAATCCACATTAGTAGTGTTCAAACCTCAGATAAGGTCGCAAAACAAATCACAACGATTTACAAGTATCTACTTGCTATACATTGTAGCAGACCTCCCAATGGTGCTGATAACATTGTCGATAAAAGGAAGGTCTCTACAGTGTGTCAAACTTAATAGTAAGGAGGCATCTTAATGTCAAAACTTCCCAATACTATTGACTTATCTGTCCAGTCCCAGATGACAACTGTTTCCAGATAAAGATGGATGGAGGGTGGTCCTCGGCGTCCCGCGTGTAGCAATGGCAATGAAGCAGTATTCGCGGGTCATTTAAATAGCCGTGTAGCCCCGCCCCCATCACACACCCCTTCTCGCTATCATGCTGCGTCATCACCGCGTCATGTGTCAGCTGTCTACTCCTTGATCACATGACCGATCTTCTTACCGAGACGCTTGTTGTAGAGGCAAGATTTAATTATGTCGGATCACCTTCGGTGTGTTTGATCTTTGCAAAGACACCGCAATCAGAGCAATTCAGGTCATCCGAAGATCAGCCGTTTTCACCTGGTGTGTGTTAGACGGCAAGCGTTCTCTACTGCGCATGCGTGAGCAGGATGCATAGCGGTATGGAGAACGAGTCAGTGGGCAAAACTGATCCTCTCCTACTACCACTAGAGTTGGATTTTAAATCCCATGGTCTGCCAGGTCCTGCAAACTCAATGGGATGTCGAAGTTTATAAGGTGATTCCTTAGATAACAGAGGCGTTAATGCACAGTTACTCAGAAGCGCCTTTCAAAATGACACCACTTCTCTATAGATGTTCTGGTCAGGTTTGAAAAAATGGGGCAGAGCATTGCTTCGCTCCGTGGGTGTGTAGGAGCCCAACAGAGACCTTGGGTGGCGACAGGGACCGGTCCCCCCTTAACAAGGGTTAGAAAATGCATTAGGGTTCAATGTAGCAGTTGAATGACAACTGCTCATTGAGACCCATAGGAGACACAGTTTGAAGATGAAATATCCACCATGTCTCTCTTTGCAAAATCTTCCGGTCCCAGTCACCTCCCCTTTTTGGTCTTGTAACAACCTCAATTCCCATAAACCTCAAATCTGACCCATCTCCACCGTGTACCGAATTGACATGTTTTGCCAGGGGCGTGTCTCTGTCATTTCTAATGTCGCCCAGGTGCTCACCCACCCGTCGGCGTAGTTCACGGGTAGTTTTCCCTATATATTCAAGGCCGCATTTACAGTTGGCCCTGTAGATGACCCCCTTTGTGCGGCAATTGATGAACTGTCTAATATGATAGGTTTTACCCGTGACCGTGGCACAGAATGACCGTCCCTGTGTGATGTGTCGACAGGCCACACAACCACTACAGCGAAAACAACCGATCGGACGTTGAAGCCATGTCCCTTTTTGATCATGTGTCCCGCTGTAGTGGCTGTGTACTAGGCGGTCCTTTAGACTCAAACCCCTTCGATAGGTGACCTGGACTGTCTCGGACACCACCTCTTTGATGTCCGGATCAATGAGGAGAATATCCCAATGTTTTCTTAGGATCCGTTTGACTTCCTCCGAAGCATCATCAAAGGTGCCTATGAGGCGTATCTGACTGGTCTCAATTTTTTTAGGTTTGGGGAAGAGTAGATCATCCCTCTTAGTTTCACACGCCCTCTTAAAGGCCAGTCTCAGAACTGTATCCGGATAGCCCCTTTCCCGGAAGCGACTCCTCAAATCATCCGCCTGTTGTTTAAAGGTCTCCCAAGTGGAGCAGTTCCTCCTGATACGCAGGTACTGCCCCACTGGGATTCCCCTTTTAAGGGGAAAAGGATGATGGCTAGTCCAATGGAGGAGTGCATTCGTGGACGTGGGCTTCCTGAAGATGTCCGTTTGTATCATATCATCCTTGCCTCTTGAGATCAAAACATCAAGAAAAGGCAGATCATTCATTTCAAAGACTGAGGTGAATTTCATATTGATGGAGTTGATGTTTAACTCTTTAACAAAGTCATGGAAGTCCCTTTCTCCCCCTTTCCAGACAACAAAGACATCGTCGATAAATCTCGCCCATGTTATAACACACGGGACATGTCTGCTAGGTACATCACTGAAGACCAGTGTCCTCTCCCACCAGCCCAGGAACAAATTAGCATACGATGGGGCACAAGAGCTCCCCATCGCAGTGCCCCTGAGCTGGTGGTAGAGGACACCGTCAAACAAGAAATAATTTCTTGTGAGAACAAAATTAAGCAATCGCAGGACAAAAGCATTATGGGGGTTGAATTGTTGTCCTCTAGTCAAGAGGAACGATTCCACTGCCCTCATACCCAGGATGTGAGGTATGGAGGAGTAGAGAGCCTCAACATCAATTGAGGCCAGAGATGTTCCTTCCTCCAAACTTATCCCCTCTAGGCGACCAAGAAGGTCACTGGTATCCCTCAGGTATGAGGGCAGTGTCCTGACAAAGGGCGCTAGAACATGATCCAAATAGATCCCCAGGTTTTGAGTCAAGCTATTAACACCTGAAACAATTGGTCTTCCCTTTACAGGGGTGCCACCCTTGTGAACTTTAGGTAAGCTATAAAAGGTGGCTATGGTGGGATGTTTTTTATACAGATATTCAAATTCCTCCCCTGAGATAAGATTTTCAATTTTAGCCTGTCGCAGTATTTCAATCAAATCCTTTTGATATAATGCTTTGACCTGCGACTAGGAGGCTGCTTGAAACACACTTCTGGGCTTTCTTTAAGGTCTAGTTCATCCGACCCCACATAATAACAACCCACTGGTTGTGTGATTTAGGGATCGATTGATTTTTGTACCTGCACCATTTAAATATTTGGCTTGAATATATCAATATATGCCTTGTGAATCCAACTGTGTGATTAAGAGATATCTATTTCAAACGCAGATATCTCTTTAAATCTTGTTACCGGAGAAACTGTCCAACGATAAGGGACCTCCGGGATACAATTTTGTCCCCTGATGAATCAGATACCATCGAGGAAACGCGTCGGGACAGTGTGATCATCTTATATGTATGTTAATCTGTACCACCAGGATTAACCATCCAGTGGCATCTATTGAAATACATATATTTTGATTTTTTGTTTTGTGTAAGATTGACCTGCCGTACTGTGGGTGGTCTCTAAATTAGACGCCTACACCGGATGTCACTTGTTACACATGTGTTTATGTACCAGTCTTTATGTCCCACTTTAACCCAATTGTTACATCATCAACAGGACCTACTTCTGTCTTTTGGGCAAAGCTGGGCAGTCCATGCTTAGGGAGGGTGACATTAGGGTGAATACATCAGCTGGGGTTAAGGAGAGGTAGTGATAGGGCTCTATAGGGTTTAGACCCAGCAGTGTATCTGTCTGCCTAGGTACAATTTGTACCACTCATTCTGTCTCTTTATCCCTTTGCTATCCCTATATATGGTCCTCTCCCCTCTCCGCCATCTATTAGGAGAGTAGTGTAACCAATGGTTACAAAATCAAGTGTGCAATACGATAGGGCCTATAATTTTATTTTTACATTATTAAATGTTAAGCTTTAATTTAAACAAACTACCCATCACTGCCATAAGGTCCACGACAAACTCTGGAGGTTGCTTGGGGATCTTCCTCTGGTGACTAGAGGTTCATTTTCTCCCCCCCCCAAATAAAAGCTTAACTATTATGACTATTATCTAATTAGAATATATGTATATTCTTACACTTTGCGGCCTGTGTCAGTGCTTGGTGCACCACCCTTGAGGATGCAGAAAAAGCTCCCCTTCCCTAGAAGCTGAGGTCTCCCCCTCTCTTTTCCTCTGATGAGGACACCTTACATTAACCCATTCAGTACAAAGCCACTTTTCACCTTAAATCCCGGGCAAAATCTGACATGTGTCACTTTATAGGGTAACAACTTTGGAATGCTTTTACTTATCCAAGCCATTCTGAGACTGTTTTCTCGTGACACATTGTACTTCATGACAGTAGTAAATTTGAGTCAATATATTTAACTTTTATTTATAAAATAATCCAAAATTTACCAAAAAAAATTGAAAAATTCATAATTTTCTAAATTAGAATTTTTCTTCTTTTAAAACAGTTATCAATCAACATTCTCCATATGTCTGCTTTATGTTGGCATAATTTTGTAAATGTCATTTTATCTTTTTAGGACGTAAAAAAGGCTTAGAAGTTTAGAAGCCATTTTTTCAAATGACAAATTTTCCAAAAGAATTTTTAAGCACCAATTCAGTTATAAAGTAATTTAAGGGGCTTACGTAATGGAAATCACCCACAAATGACCACATTATAGAAACTACACCCCTCAAATTATTCAAAACTGATGTTACAAACTTTGTTAACTCTTGATTTTCCGCTAGTGTCATCACCCCTATTTTGGAATCACCCACAAATGACCACATTATAGAAACTACACCCCTCAAATTATTCAAAACTGATGTTACAAACTTTGTTAACTCTTGATTTTCCGCTAGTGTCATCACCCCTATTTTGGCACTATACACCAATCCATCTGCAAAGGTATCCACCTCAGGCTCTATTTCTGACCCATTCTTCATAACCAATGGAGTTAGACAGGGGTGCCTGTTGTCGCCTCATTTTTTATATGGCTATGGAGCCATTAGCCCAGCACATTAGAACTTCTCCAGATAATGAGGGCATAAAAATAGGCCCAGAAGAACATAAAATTGACCATTTTGCAGATGATGTTCTCATTTGCCTTAGTAAACCGGAAATATCATTACCTTATGTGATGGAAGCTCTATCCCATTTTGCTAAAATTAGCTACTATAAACTCAACACCACTAAATCCTTAGCCATGGGGATGAGCATAAATGAGAAAACCCAAGCCAATCTTCAACAACGGTATCCCTTCCAATTGAAAATGGAGAGAGTACCGTACTTAGGGATAACTTTAACATTTCCACCCACCAAACTGCAGACCGCAAACTATCAGTCCTTAATTAACCTGCTCTGTACTGATATCAAATCTCTCTCGGCATACCCTATCTCGTGGCTAGGGCATATTGCAGCTTCTAAGATGCTCCTACTTCCCAAGATACTATACTATTTCCGATGCCTACCCATGTTGGTCCCTCGACAAGTCATAAAAAAAAATCCAAAACATTATACTTAATTTCATTTGGGCAAATGGCAGACCGAGAGTACCGGCTTCTACTCTATATCTCCTGTATCCAGTGGAGGCCTGGGATGCCCTTCTATCCTGATGTATTATAGAGCAAATATCCTAGAACAACTCAAATATTTATAATCGATACTAGTAAACAGTGGGTAACCATGGAACAGTATTTAGTGGAGACATCCAATTTGAAGTTCTTCTTGTGGAACTCTACTTTGAGCAAAAAAAACCACTTATCCCCTTCACTCCCCTTTCAAGCAGGGATCAACTTGTGGACTAGGTACCCTGCGATCAAGACATTTATTCCCCTAAGACGGCCTGCTACACCATTACAGTTTTACAAGCTCTAATTCCAGGCTTAGATCTATTAGGGTGGATTAATAAAGGTGTTGACACCCTAGGGATGATCCTTAAAGATCAGATTCTCTTTCCTTTCTCACAAATTATGGAAGACTTTGGTATTGATAAAAGAGATTTCTATAAATATCTCCAATTAAGACATTTGTTAAACACGTTACCACACTCCTCTACCCCCCCCCCCCCCAACTACCAGCTTCGAAAGTTTCTGTATAGCTTTGAGAAAGAAAGGTCTGTCCAAATGCTACCAGGCGATATTAGCCTCCCATACATCAGGGCCGCCACCATTTCAAACTAAATGAGAATTGGATCAGGGTCGTTCCTTTACTGCAGAGCAATGGAACCACCTATTTAAGCTTAGTGTCAACACATCCAAATGCATTAATCACTTGGAGGCAACAAGAAAACTTTTACACGATATTTTTTATAATTCAACAAAGAGAACTGGTACTACAATATACCCAAAATATCAAAATTTATTAGACATAAAAAACATACATACACATGTACAAACATGTGGAAACAATGTAAAGTGCCTGCAACGGCAGCTCAAAAAGATCCCATGAAATCACATGTAACATAGACTATGGGCTACTGAAACTCAGCATCATATACATCAGGGGAAAAACATATCTACCATATCAAAGCCTAGAACCTAGATGTATGATGGGAGAATACCAGGTGCTAATAACAGACATATCATACACATACAATATCACATACATGCTGGGCAAGTCTGGATCTCTCTTACCCGATGTCCCACAGTCAATGAATGAGCTGTCGCTACCTGGCGCGTCCCTCTACGCGCGTTTCGCGTTTTGCTTCTTCAGGAGGATCAACTACTTTCTAACTCTGGAGGTCTTTAAACTGTCTAACGGCCAATAGCTGGTCTCCGACTGGTCACATGATTTAACTTACAATTACTCCACTTGCGGCGCATCGCGATAGTCAGCGGACTGGGTAGCAAAGGGACTTCCGCTCGCGCGATCCCAGTAAGGGCAGCCAACGTCTGACATCACCGGGATCACACTAGACGGAACGGCGCAAGTCCACCCACCTCCGACCCGCGATGCGCACCGGAGTCGTCCAGCAGTCCAAAGGTGTATTGCAATGGGTTCCTAGGATAGCTGCATACACTACTGCCTCCCCTAATACATATAACTCGGTATATGTATGTGAGTATGTCTGTTGTTATACCTTCTATCCATGTATGTTTTTTGTACTCCTATTTATGTCTATATGTAAATTGATATGTATCCCTTATGTATTCTTGATATATCTTGTCCTTGATAAGTTGTTGTATCCATCTATATATTTGGTATTGCCCATAGATGTGTTTTGTGCTGGTCTGGATCTCCATTGCCTTCTTAGATGTTGGTTATGGGAGTCAATTAGGGTATATACATCTTTCCCATATAGAATACAGGTATCCACTCTAATGGGTATATTCTTATACCCATTAGATGTGGCTGTTAAAGATCAGATAATATATCGATTTGCCGAGTTATATGTATTAGGGGAGGCAGTAGTGTATGCAGCTATCCTAGGAACCCATTGCAATACACCTTTGGACTTAGAAGATCTGCTGGACGACTCCGGTGCGCATCGCGGGTCAGAGGTGGGTGGACTTGCGCCGTTCCGTCTAGTGTGATCCCGGTGACGTCAGACGTTGGCTGCCCTTACTGGGATCGGAAGAGCGGAAGTCCCTTTGCTACCCGGTCCGCTGACTATCGCGATGCGCCGCAAGTGGAGTAATTGTAAGTTAAGTCATGTGACCAGTAGGAGACCAGCCATTGGTCATTGGGATCTTTTTGAGCTGCCGTTGCAGGCACTTTATACATTGTTTCCACATGTTTGTACATGTGTATGTATGTTTTTTATGTCTAATAAATTTAGATATTTTGGGTATATTGTAGTACCAGTTCTCTTTGTTGAATTATATTTAGGGGGTACACCAGTGTATGCACTCTTGGTGTCGATCCAGTTGATTACCATATTGTTTATGTAGGATTTTTCCTGTCCTCTTCCTTAGGTTGGCGCTGTAATAGAGGTTGGAACGTTGATGCATGTATGTATTGCTCTGGGGTGAGAAACTTTTGGGGTGATGTGGCTAGACTTCTGAATCAAATAATTGGATCTCCACTCCCATGGGTGCCAGAAGTAGCTCTACTTTCTTTAGGTTTGGAGAATACTCCTATCGAAGATATTACTATAGCATCTCATCTCCTTACAGTTACTTGGACGTTAATAGCACAAAAATGGAAATCTACAAACCTTCCTACCTTTAGGGTCCATTCACACGTCCGTTGTTTCTTTCCTGATCTGTTCCGTTTTTTCAGGAACAGATCAGGACCAGATCTGGACCCATTCATTTTCAATGGGTCCTGGAAAAAAATCGGACAGCACAATGTGCTGATCAAATGACTCCATGGACATACGGCAAAAATTGTGAAACTTGAAGGGGTCTTGACGCAGATCATTATAAAGTGTATGAAATTGTCCCTTCTGAATTCTCTGCGCAACAATGGGATGAATCCAGTGTCTCCTCCTCCTCCTCTCCGGTTCTTCTTCCAACATTGCTGGTTGTTGTCCAAATAAGCGAAATAGGACCCAATGGAACAGAACTCCACAAATATCCTTCGGCATGTTATCGCAGTAGAGTATGCACGGAAAAATGGCTATACAGCAAAATTTCCACACAGAGCTCTTTACCTCACGATGAACCAAAGAAAATGGCACCTGAGGTAATCATATCTTGTCTTTTTATTCACTTTTTTTTCAAAGAAATCCAAATAACTTTATTTGCTTCTAAATTTAGACATCTATCCGTTTTTTGCGGATCCGCAAAAAACGGATGACATACGGAAACATTTTCAGGAACAACGGATCCGCAAAAAACGGACAGAAAATCGGATTATAGAAAAATACTGACGTGTGAATGGACCCTAACAGAAATAATTAATAAAGTACAATATAACTACCTAATGGAAGAAGCCATTGCTAACCAAACTGGTAAAGCTACTTATATGGAACATACTTAGATGAGAAAAATGGAGGGTATTCATGAGTACAGATAAGAATTGTTCTGTATATTCAATGCTTTCTCTTTTTAGGCAATTGTATTGGCTTGTCATGCTCTACATAGGCTATGTGTGGGCTTAATTAGGATTAACAGAGTCACCTCCAGTAGATGTAGATGAAGGAATAGAGGTTGAGAAAGTCAAGAGGAGGAATTTACACAATAGGGCAGCCAAATTAAATTAAAAAATACATGATCAGTTAATAAAAATTACTAAAGATGTCCCAGCTTATAATGATAAGATGGATGCATTTCACAATGCTGATATCTTTGAATCTAATATTGATAAGTTTACTCTTAAAGGATAACTGTCACACTTAGACCCTAATTTCAATTTTCATATATGTAGTTACTAATAACATGATATTCCAGAATCAGTTACTATTAGACTGACTTACCCCATATTTAATAGGATTCAGCCCTTAGCAACCAGTCTGCATAAAACTGCAATTTCACTATTCAGTTAAGATGGCCGCCACTGCCCTCACCCGGAGGCTAATCCTGCCTGCCCTCACTAGCCCCCCAAAAGTGTCAGTAACCAGAGCCCTCCCCCTAAAGGGTTAATCTCCTGCAGCACAAAGGGGTCCTCTTACCACATGTTGCTTTCATTTATACACTGAGCAGACGGCAGGTCTCCCTTCCCTGCTCTGCGCTGCTTCGACTCTACTTCTCCAGCTCTGCTGAGTGAGGGAGCGTCTGCCAAGCGCAGGGACAGGGAGAAGTGCACACAGCCCAGGCACTGTTATCAGCTGCTGGGGAGGACCTGGCTCTAATCATTTACTTACAGTCCCTGGCTGTCAGTAATCTGACCTTGCACGCTGCGTGCTTCTGCGTCCTCCGTCCTTCAACACATAGACGGACCCTGCATGGCAACCTGATTTTACGCACAGGTAAAAGTAGGCAGTACAGGGAACAAAACTGCGGAATTAAGGGGTAATTGAATACACAGTGAAAAGTTGAAATAGGGCCACCAAGGAGATATTAATCACCACAATCCAATACTGAAAAAAAAAAAAATATGACAGTTATACTTTAATAATGAACAGAAAAACTAAGTATTTAAAGTATGGCTTCCCTCACATATGGCAGGGAGATTAGAGACCACACAAAGAGTTAATGATGAGCGTTAAATTAAACATAGTTCCCCAGAAGATCGATTGAGGCAACTACTTTTATTTACTACTGGAGAATCTACTCCTACATTTGAAATCCTTGACATGTTAAAGCCAACTTTACAGGATAATTCATTTGCATTCTTAATAAAATTGGAACAGGCTTATAGAATGGTCATGGAAATTGAGGATGATTCTGAACCCACCTCAATGATAAAGTCATTTGTGAAACAATTTAAATACCTTGATCCAGTCTCCAGGGAGTTAGCATTAGGAAAGCCTACTTCACAGGAGGCAGAAAAATGTATTGATCAGATATGGAGAGCAATGAAACAAAGTAGTGTTAAGGCCAAAGTTGTTGCTGTCCAAAAAAGGATGAAAATCAGGTAACCAATTCAGATCATCTTAAATCAAGCCCTCCCATGAAAGGAGAATATTCCAAACAGAAAGGAAAGGTGTTGTTTCAATGAGGACAAGTTACTTGTTATCATTGTGGGAAAATAGGACATTTAAAATGGCAATGTAGGAAATTCTTTAGTGAGACACAAAATTCAGAGAAAAGAAAATGGTTTCGTGCCAACAGCTTCTCCTCCTTAGCAGGATCATTGCTGCCCCCTGAGGAAGCCAGTGATACTGGCGAAACATGTCAGGGGGCAGATATAAGTTTTAATCAGCAACCATGTCTCCCACTGTTAGAGCGTGTCAGAAGTCCGGTTGATATACTGTAACCTGTCTGGCATCACCAGCAGGTTGCTCACTTAGTAGGACAGCAGCTTCACTAGTCCCGTGTGTACCACTGGTACGTGCCTGGCACCACAAGCAGGCTGTACCATTTAGGAGGATAGTAGTGTTGTTAGCCCTGAATGCACCACCACATTTAGGTGGATAATAGTGCAGCCATCGTCTGTATCCAAGTGCTAGGTGCCAAATAGCACTTCCAGTTGTGTAGAGGGGTGATGAAACAAATCCCCCCCCCCTTACAAATAAAGGGCAACAACTTGGATAGTTTGAGCAGGCACTAGTAGCCACAGACGTGGCAATATACCCTGGCAGTAATAAACAGGGGTTGGGCTTAACAATTTTTCAATCCATATAGTGGGATTGAGGTATCACTCTCCCACTATTGATTTTGGACTGATAATTCTAGCTGGAATTAATTGGTACAACATTTGCGGGACGTAGCGGCACAATACTCTGTTCTCACGTTTATTGGAGTAAGCGATTGTCTTCGGGACCCATCATATATCTCATGTGTCTTCTCCTTACAGCCTTTAACCAGATACTCAACATCAAAAAATATCTGAAGTCCTTTGAAAGAGAGGTCAAGAAAATTGATAAACTATGTAAGTTCCTGAAATCTCAAGAATTTCCCCAATTTCTTTTGAGTCATCAATAGTAGATGTAAGTTTTCTAAAATTTCTTTTTCTTTCTTTTGTCTGGTTTCAGTAATAAGAGAATGGTAGCTTCCATAAATGACTCCGGCAATTGTCCCATTTCCAGGGCTGCATGTAGAGTGAGCAGTAATTGCGGGTCTAGTTCCTTTGCGTATTTGGCATATACTTTCTTAGGAAACCCATCAGGCCCAGGTGACTTCCCACGTTCCGTGACACTATTTTTAGCTCAGCCATGGATTCCAAGGCAGAAATGTGTTGTCACACGTGGAGCACAGCGCAGTGGGTTTAATAGTGTGTAGCATTACTATATAAGCAACTGCATTTAACCTATAAAACATTATTTTCAAACCAAAGTGAACAATCTAGAACTTTAACCTTTGCTTTCTTTACAAGCAATTATATGTCAGAGTTATATCTAACCCCAAACTATTGGCCAGTAAGTCCGGGATGTCCTCGCCTATGACTATCGGCAGCCACAACAATGTTATAACCATTCTACTAGATGTAGGTGGATATTAATGCCCTATATCCTTGATTAGACCGCCACTAAGTATAACAGTGCAACGCAATTTAACTGTCTGATATTTAGCAGATAAACCAAATGAAGTTGTTGTCATCGATCGGCTGCCGAACCCTAGTTAGAACGAGAGTCTCAGCGTCTTGGGGATCTTCTTCGTAGGGCCAACCATTCCTTCTCTAAGGGAGAAAAAGAAGACTGCCCTGTCGCCCTTCACTACTCTGAGTCTTGCAGGTTATCCCATGGAGTATGGAATACTTGCTTCTCTCAGGATTCTTTTAATATCCATGAAGGTAGCGCGTTGTTTTTGCAGTTCCATGGAAAATTCTGGAAATAAGAAGACCCTGGCGCCATCAAATTTAATTTCTTGCCGTCTTCTGGCTTCTGTCTTTGCAGTTGAGAAACCTGGCAAGCATAGGGCGAGGTGGAGCCCCTGGCGGCGGGGGTTTTGCTGGTACTCTATGTGCCCGTCCACTGCGTAAGCTGATAAGAACTCTGCATCAGGGAAAAGCTCTTTAATCCATTTTTCTATGAACTCATCTGGTGCACGACTGCAAAGGAAAAAGGGGGTCAGTCAGGCTATCATATAATTGAGCAAGTGTAGGTTCCACATGCATGCTGGGCCCGCTTTAATTTTTGTCATTTTTTAGTGCCAAAATGGCCTCCATTATATCCTAGGAAAGCAGGTACCAACATGCATGCTGGGCCCACTCCACACCACTCCCGGCGCCAAATGGCCACCAATGACTGCAATGAAAGTCCACACACTATCTCTCTCCTGGTGCCAGATGGCTTCAGTGAGTGAGGGAGAGCAGGCCAAGCTATATACTCACACTAGTTGAAATCAGCCTATTGGGCAGACAAGCTGATCAGAAGTGCACGGCTGGGGAGGCAGCCAAACCTCCAGTACAAACTGCAAAGGAAAAAGGGGGTCAGTCAGCACATCCCAAAGCGCAGGAGCACGTTGCTATGGCTGAGAACAAGACTGTTAAACAAGACATACAATGCAACAGCTCACTGCAAACCAAATAAAGTACAAAATTGCGTCACAATTGCAAATGCTATATTAATAAGTTAGAGATGCTTGGCAAATCATTTTGTACAAAATTATTTGAGCCCGTCTGCCGCACATCAAGGCGATCTCTAGTTAGACGGGTTCCTAACAATAAATTCTATCTGTTATGTGCCATAACGGCTATCATATAATTCAGCAAGTGTAGGTTCCACATGCATGCTGGGCCCGCTTTAATTTCTGTCATTTTTTGGTGCACGACCTTCCGCTATTTCAGGCAGACCGATAATTCTGATGTTGTTTCTATGAAGTCTGTTTTCCAGGTCGTCTGTTTTTTGTTTTCATAGTTCTGCTTTGGCGTTTAGATCAGAAATGGATCGTAGAACAGTGGCAGTAGCATCTTTGTGAGATATGCGCTCTTCGGTGTGCTGGACTCTTTCTAGCAGGTTGTGCAGGTCTTGACGTAGTAACCCCAAATCAATTTAGACTTTGTCTAGTTTTCCTGTGAGGGTGTCTTGCAAGCTGTTATAACTTCTAGAACATGGGTAGATACTTGTTTCAGTGTGATTTCCTCCCGATCCTCCCCGGGGGATGTCGGAGGCATTAGTGGGTCCAATGCTGTACTTGCTCTTGTATTGACATTCCGTTGCGGTATTGTCGACCGCGATCCCTCTTCTGGGTGTCTAGCGAATTCACACAATTTTTCCGCAGCACTCTGTGCTTTTTGTGGACCCATTGTAGTGTCAGGGTATCTATCCGTTTATTGTATAGGAATCAGGATCTGGACCTCTTTAGGACGTAGTATATTTCTGTATATGGCCCTTCCGCTGTCTTGCTGAGGGGTTGTTGTCTCCTGCGTGTATCTTGTAAGATAATAAGTAGGACAATAGCTAATGTCTGCGCTCTCCTTATCTGTATTTCCTTCTGATCATTTATATAGTGACCTGCTGCTGTTATATGAGGCCCAGCAGATCGCTATGCACTTTTGCTGCGCAGGAGCTAGTGTTCTTTCTCCCCCCTCCGTTACTGGGTAGTGGGGTGCGGGTAAAATGGCCGACTGGCGGGAAACCAAGGGAGGGACTGACACAGCTCCCCCACAGGTAATGTGCCTGCCGCCTCCCACTCTTTCTCCCTTCTCCTCACCATGTCTGGTGTGTCCGGGCATGCTGCTGGTTTCTGTGCAGGCTTTCCGCGTGGCGTGCTTCTCCGGCTCCTGGCACGACTTCACTGGTTCCAGACCCGGCTCCTCTGCGCACTGCCTCTGGTGCCTCTACACAGCTCAGGCTTCCGAGTATTGCAGGGTTTCGTTAGGGGTCTTTGTTTTAATGAATGGCTGTGGTGTTGGTCAGGATTTATCCTTTTGTGAAGCTCCAGCCACGGAGCTCCTCTCACCAGCGTCCGTTCATCTTGGCTGCTGGTCACGCTCCCTTTTTCTTTCTTTTAGTCTTTCCCCCAGCTTGGGTGGAACAGTTTGACAGAAAGATGGCTGAATTTGTGAAAGGCATGAAAGATTGTGTCGCAAGTAAGTGACTAAAGATCCTCATAAAAAGACAGTAGACATATTCTTGAGATAATGGAGTTGCTCAACCGAGGGTAGTGTGGTAGAGGTGCAGCTGCTAGTGGTACACCCAGTCCAGTAGATAAAATGTATATAAATGTTAGCAGGCACACTTTCAATTGGAGTATCACAGTATTTATTATATTATTATTGGTTAAAATAACTCACATAAGGAATGAAGATAAATTAGAAAGTAGATAAAAATCGAATGTATAAAAATCTAAGTATGCACAATGTAGGTAGCAATGTTAGCAGCATATAAATTTCAAATAGCAGCATATATTTTTCAGGTTCCTATATCAGAATATTCAGGTTAGCAGCGTATTATGTATAAATCTCAAGATCCAGATGGGTCAGTAATTCAATCAGCAACCAATTGGTTAAATCCTTGTAGTTTAGGATTCAGCAACAATTCTTTAGCAGCATATGGAATTCAAATAGCAGCATATATTCTTTATATTTCTTATATCAGAATATTCAGGTTAGCAGCATAATAGATAAAAGTCTTAAAGGGACTCTGTCACCACTTTCTAACCCCCACTTTTAAAACTATAGTTCTGTCCATGGAGCCCCTGTGATTTCAATGGTGTTGTTATATGCGAAATCCGCAGGCTCGTTTTGATAAAAAAACCTTTTATCTAACCTGTCAGTCATGAGGATAAGGTGCCCAGGGCGTTTCTCCTGGTCTGAACATGCCGCCAGCCGCCGTTGGTGCCCAGCTCCTCCTCTGCCTTGAATTTGCGCCGCCTGAATGTCAAGAAATACGCCTCCGGCTCTCCCTCAGTCCCCCCTCCTTTTCTAAAATTTCGCGCGGGCGCACAGGCCTGTGCCTTATGCGCCCGTGCGGACTTTTCGATTCAGCCTCATTGAGCGAAGTGCGCATGCGCACTTCGCTCAACCTCCCGCTAACGCGAACACTGCTGCACGCGCGGGATCTTAGAAAAGAAGGAGGGGGGACTGAGGGAGAGCCGGAGGCGTATTTCTTGACATTCAGGCGGCGCAAATTCAAGGCAGAGGAGGAGCTGGGCACCAACGGCGGCTGGCGGCATGTTCAGACCAGGAGAAACGCCCTGGGCACCTTATCCTCATGACTGACAGGTTAGATAAAAGGTTTTTTTATCAAAACGAGCCTGCGGATTTCGCATATAACAACACCATTGAAATCACAGGGGCTCCATGGACAGAACTATAGTTTTAAAAGTGGGGGTTAGAAAGTGGTGACAGAGTCCCTTTAAGACGCAAATAATTCAGTAATTCAATCCGCAGCTTAATAGTTTAATCTATAGTAGGGACTAATATAAATGTTGTTGTCTAGATCAGCAGTGTCTATAAACATCCATTTGATAGTAAGTAGTGTCCAAATTTTTATTATCTAATCCTATGGTAGTAATCCAACTCTTTAGCTCACTTAATATCGCAGATTATGATAATATGTAAGACTTACGTTCAGGGGGAAAAAAAACAAGGTTTGTTAGCCGATGTACCTATACGCGGAATCCCACTTGTTTTTCGGTACTTGACGGCTCTTACCTCTGGGTTAATTCACTTGCCCCCTTCGTAATCCCGTGTGCTTTGTCTGCGTCCGAGTCTTTGGTGTCCCACGTGAAATGTGCAGGAGCGCGTCGCTTCTAGTTTTTCAGTGAAAACGTCGGCGGTTGCCTCCTCACATGTGATGCGCACTGTAGCAGTTTGTATTGGAGCGATCCCGAGACACTTTGTTCGAATAGTTCTGCGATTATATTTGTGAGCTTGTATTTCGGGTTTTCTTCAATAATGTTAAATAAAGTCCATTAAAAGTTCATTAAAAGTTGTATCCTGCTTGCAAGCCGATAACATAGTCCCCCAATACTCTCATACGCGTTTTGGGGCGTATAGCCCCTTCATCAGTGATTGATATGGTGTACTGTGTAGTATTATGCTGTTATTCTTGTCTCTTAAATATATATATAGTTCTATAATCCATATTCTATATTCATAGTTGTATGTTCATAGTTATATATACTTCTTGGGTCTAGTGGTTGTGGTGTGGGGGCCCTTCACCAAGGGAGAACCCGACCGATACTAATAACGGCCGGGTTGTCTATCGGCGAGTGCCACCCACCCGACTAGTATCACAGAAAACCAAAAAGTTTGAATTCAGCATTGAGGCCCTTTGGTATAATTGAGTCAAATTCGAATATTCGTCTCGACTCCAGTCGGGACATTTTGTTCAAGTGATTGCCACCTCACCAATTTCTATTCACTTTCTCTATTGCTGCTAATTTTAGACCTCTTTGGTCTTGATTGTGAATTAATTTAAAATGATTTGATACTGTATGATTGATGAATCCCTTTCTAATATTTGCTATGTGTTCTGAGACAAGTTTTTCAATGTTCTCTTTGTCCTACTTATATTTTCTGACATGGGCATTCCAATACATATATTACATCAGTTGAGCTACAGGTTAATAATTCTTTAATTTTATGTTTGTGGGAGTTTGTTTTAGATAAAATTTCTAAAGTTTTCTTTTGGAAGGATGTAATCATGCAATTTTGGCATTTTCCACATCTAAAAAAGCCCTTTAGGTCGACCCATTTCTGAATAGTTGAATTTTTTGTCCTGGGCTCTTTTACTGTGGGTGCAATTTTTAGGCCCAAATTTTGGGCTTTCTTAAAAGTGATTTTTGGTTCTTTGGAAATGAATGGTCCTATTATTTTATCGTTTTGTACATGGTGCCAATGTTTGTTGATAATCTGTTGAATCTATCTATACTCTACATTATATGGTAGGATGATCCGTATTTGGTCTCCTTGTGTATTTTTATCTTCATTCCCTAGTTTCGTTGTGAAGAATGTTTTCCTATCCATCGCTCGTACTCTGTACATTTAAGAATTGTTGTTTCATACATGTAGCTTCTTGTTCGAATTGATTTTCTTCTGTGCAATTTCTCTTAATTCTGCGAAATTGTCCCTGTGGTATATTGGATAGCCATTTCAGGAGGTGACAGCTGGTATGTAATATATAACTGTTCTTAGCTGTAGGTTTTTGAAATGTGTTACATATAGGTTTCTCTCCTACGATTTTAAATTGTAGGTCTAGGAATTCAACTAGATGAATGTTAACATTAATTGTAAAATGTATATCGTATGGATTACTATTTCTTTCTTTCAGAAATAAATCCAATTGTTCTTGTTCTCCTTTCTATATAAACAATATATCGTCTATATAGCGTTGCCAGAGTACCAGGCTCGTCCCCAGTAATGGCGTGATGGTTTGGTCCTCCCATAGTAGACATACTCTATATATTTTTTCTCGTCTTCTTTCCCTCCACAACATCATCCATCCTCAACCATATTTGATTCCTTCCATTAGGTCATCCACCGATGGAATGCAGACATCCATGTGATGAGTAATGTCATTAAATAGGACAATTTGATGAGTGGCCTCCATTACATACATGGTGGGGTCATCATTTAACTCAGACATTAGACCCCCTCTCTTTTTTTCTACCTTGTGCTTCAAAATTTGTTGAGTGGCCTCCATTACATACATGGTGGGGGTCATCATTTACCTCAGACATTAGACCCCCTCTCTATTTCTCTACCTAGTGCTTCAAAAAGCTTCCCATACCTTTTTATGCAGCCGATGTGCTGAGGTGGACTGTCCCCGTCAGATCATTTCTACCATTAGTTTGTGAACCTCTTATTAATCTGTTAGTTCATTGCTGCATGTCATTGACCATGGTTTCACGTTCCAGTGTCACTTTACCAGACGTATTACAGACGGAGGCCTGTGAAGAAAGAATTTACTACACAGGTATCCTTCCATTGATTGTGGAAGAAGACATGAAGAGGACATCGAGGACATTGTAACTAAGTCATGGAATTTCTTGATTCTTATTCAGACAAAAGTAAATTGGAGTTTAAAGTCGTGAGTAGTCATACTAATGCACAATTATGGGCAAGTTTATATAGTCAATGTGAAGAGGAGAATGAAAGAAATTAATAAAAAGTTGTTTTGTATAGATAAATTACAGAAGAAACTCAGAAATGTATTACATATGGTTAAAATATTCAATACATGGGGGCGTGGCTAGCGGAGCATGGCGGCGACGGCTGTATGAGTGCATAGCCCCGGAGCATCTCAGCCCTAAACTCAGCACAAAGCGGCACTAGACTGCCTTATTTTCGGCTCAATTTACCCAGCCCAGCGCCTGTCGTCCTTCATGATGCCGAAGAAGAAGGGAAAGAAAAGTCCTGTGAAACTTACACAGTTTTTCCCGGCAGTGGATCATTCTCAAAATGGTGCCGCGGCATCTCCAACAGCAGCGCATGGTGAGCAGAAATCCCCTAATAGCTCCCCGATGTCATCAGCAGCTAGGAGCAGCAAATCAGGGGGGTTACTCCTGTCCCTTCACCAGGAGGAATTAACCCTGAAACTCCAGATAGGGTTTCCACAAACATCAAGGTTGCTAGGAGCCATAGTGATATAGCATGTAAGTCAGCAGGGAGACAGCAAATTACCCCTGCTGCCAGCCCATATTCCTCCACGCTCGGTCCTGCTGTTCCTGTTTCCGACGCACAAATGAAACATTTACTAGATGATTTAAAACTGGCCATACAACAAGATTTCAGATCAGCAATCTCTGAATTACAACATGAAATTACCTCCTTGGGTAGTCGCACTGCGCATATAGAGTCTAACATGGTGGAGTTCACAGTGGCTCACAATGAAATTGTAGATGTTGCCAATAACTTGGAGGAAGAAGTATCTGTACTTAAAAAAAAACATCGCAGACATGGAAGACAGGAATCGGCGCAATAATGTTCACTTCAGGGGAGTGTCAGAAGAGATAAAGCAAGAAAGCCTGAAAGATTTCCTCACAGATTTATTTGCTGCCCAGCACCCCTGATTTCCTGATAAATAGGGTTCACCGTTTGCCCAAGCCTAAAATGCCTTCAGCGGACGTTCCTAGGGATGTTATAGCCCGCATACACTTCTTTCATGTCAAAGAACAACTGCTGGAAGCTATGTCCAGAGGACCGAGTCTCCCAGAAAGATTCAAGAATATATCCCTTTATGCAGATCTCTCAGCTGCCATTCTTGCTAAAAGGCGGGAATACAATGGAGTCACAAAGTTACTCAGGGAGCACAAAATTCCATACAAGTGGGGCTTCCCTGTTAAACTAATCATCACCAAAGATGGAGGAAAGCATATTCTGTCTACACCAGGAACTGCTCTTCAAATGTGTACAGGATGGAAACTAGTGCCAGAAGATGACGCTGCGAACCTCGGTAAAAGACAAGCACTAGAACATATCCCTGAAGAATGGACCACAGTGACCTACAGGAAAAGCTGCACGGTCTAACCATAATACAAGCAGGACCTTGTTATGCATTTACTGTATCCTTTCCAATAGGCATGTCTATAAGTTACCTCATTTTTAAGATGACGGTGGGCTGTCCCTCGCTTACGATGTGAGCTAGGCGTTTACAGTTTATGTTTTGGACCTTTTTTTTTATTTCTATTTTTCTACTCGCAAGTTTTTATGTTTACTACATCTTATGCTCTATGCCTAGTGAGCACAGACGAATGCATATATCCATGTCACTTGTTTCCGAGAATGTTTTATGGTTACCCATAGCAAAAGCTGCATCAATAATATCGCTGAACGTTAATGGCTTTAACTCACCATTTAAAAGAGTGATGCTCTGTAAAGAGGTTAAAGCTCTAAATGGGGATGTGGTATGCATCCAAGAAACGCATCTGCAATCAGCAGATACCAAACGCCTTCAAAATAAAAATTTTCCTTATATATATTCGGCAGCGGCTCCTAATAAAAAAGGAGGGGTTACAATTGCTATAAAAAATTCTGTGGCCATTTGGATCATTGATAGTGATGGGGGACTTTAACAAAACCATATGGTCATCGATGGATAGCACATCTAAAATTCCCCATAAAGAACCAACTCCTTTATATTCTATAATACACAAAAATGGTGTATTTGATATGTGGCGCATACAACATCCCTCACTGGCCTACAAAATATCCAAGGTGCAAAGTGAATTACATGCTCTAAACTCTTATCAATATGACCTGGCACTAAGACGCTTTTGCTTGAAACATTATTGGCATAACAAATCAGGTGCCTTATTGGCTCGTCGCCTCAAGTCCCTAACGCTTAAGTCCAAAATACCATATCTACAAGGCCCAAATGGAACTAAAATTATGGATCCTGAGGTAATTACCAACTCATTTGCTAATTATTATAACACCCTTTATAACTTGAAAGAAGATAATGCTACACACCAACCGTCTCACTATGAAATAGTGTCATTTCTGAACCAAATTTCCCTTCCCAGGATCTCCACATCCCACGTACAACAACTGTCTACAGAAATTACTGAACAGGAAGTAGCGAAATCTATTGAGTCACTAGCCTCACACAAATCCCCTGGCCCAGATGGACTGACTAACTAAGTTTACAGAACGCACAAAGCCATTATTGCTCCTTATTTCACTTTGGCAGTGATGTCAAACCTTTTAGAGACCGAGTGCCCAAACTGCAACCCAAAACCCACTTGCAAAGTGCCAACATGGCAATTTAACCAGAATACTACAGTCCAATAGTATATCTTCCATGTACTTTATCACTAATCTATAATAGCCTGCCTACATTCAGTGCCCTGCCTGTGCTGTTCATAGTGCGCCCTGCGCTGATGAATGCCAGGAAAAGTCTAAGGCATATTGGTACACATAGATTTTTTCCAGGGTCGGGTGCCCTCAGAGTGCCGCCTCTGGCAATCGTGCCCTAGGTTCGCCACCACTGAACTAGGGTATACAATGTCATATTTCGAACAGGTATGTTCCCACCAGAAATGTTAGAAGCACTAATTGTTACCCTACCTAAACCAGGGAATCCGCCAGATTTACCAGCCAATTTTAGATCTCGCTCCTAAATGTCGACTTAAAAATATACACGAAGATCTGGGCTCATAGGTTGAATGACATCCTCCCCTTAATAATAAGCAACAATCAGGTGGGCTTTGTGAAGGGTCGTCAGGCATCAGATGGGACCCGTCTATTCCTGAAATCCTATAGGTGGTGGCTAAACGTCGGACACCTTCTCTGCTACTCTCTTTAGACGCGGATAAGGCATTTTATAGGATCCACTGGGGATATATTAGGGAGGTACTGGGGAAGTTTGGATTTCCCGCTAGTGTCATCACTCCTATTATGGCTCTATTTCTGACCAATTCTCCATAACCAATGGAGTTAGACAGGGGTGCCCGTTGTCGCCTCTGATTTTTGATATGGCTATGGAACAATTGGCCCAGCACATTAGAACTTCTCCAGATATCAAGGGCACAATAATAGGCCCAGAAGAACATAAAATTGCCCTTTTTGTGGATAATGTTCTTACTTGCCATCCCATTTTGCTAAAATTAGCTACTAAATCTTTAGCCATGGGGATGGGCATAAATTAGAAAACCCAAGCCAATCTTCAACAACGGTATCCCTTCCAATGGAAGACTGAGGGAGTTCTGTACTTAGGGATAACTTTAACATTTCCACCCACCTTAATTACCTGCTCTGTACTGATATCAAATCCCTCTCGACATACCCTATCTCGTGGCTAGGACGTATTGCAGCTGCTAGGATGTTCCTACTTCCCATTGGTCCCTTGACAAGTCATTAAAAAAATCCAAAATATTATACTTAATTTCATTTGGGCAAATGGCAGACCGAGAGTACCTGCTTCTACTTTATATATCCTGTATCCAGTGGAGGCCTGGGATGCCTTTCTATCCTGATGTATTATAGAGCAAATATCCTAGACCAACTCAAATATTTATGGAGAATCAATTCTAGTAAACAGTGGGTAACAATGAAAGAGTATTTAGTGGAGACATCCAATTTAAAGTTCTTCTTGTGGCGCTCTTCTTTGAGCAAAAAAACCCACTTATCCCCTTCACTTCCCTTTCAAGCAGGGATCAACTTGTGGACTAGGTCAAGACATTCATTCCCCTACGGCCTCCTGCACACGACCGTATGGCTTTTTCAATGTTTTGCGGTCCGTTTTTTACGGATCCGTTGTTCCGTTTTTTTTATTTCCGTTTCTGTTCCGTTTTTCCGTTCTGTTTTTCCGTATGGCATATACAGTATACAGTAATTACATAGCTAAAATTGGGCTGGGCAAAACATTTTCAATAGATGGTTCCGCAAAGAACGGAAGACATACGGATGCATTTCCCTATGTGTTCCGTTTTTTTGCCGACCCATTGACTTGAATGGAGCCACGGAACGTGATTTGCGGGCAATAATAGGACATGTTCTATCTTTAAACGGAACGGAAGTACGGAAACGGAATGCATACGGAGTACATTCCGTTTTTTTTTGCGGAACCATTGAAATGAATGGTTCCGTATACGGACCGTATATGGGACGCAAAAAACGGCCAGTAAACGGGGGAAAAAAATGTTAGTGTGCAGGAGGCCTAAGGCGGCCTGCTACACCATTACAGGTCTTACAAGCTCTAATTCTAGGCTTATCTATCAGGGTGGATTAATAAAGGCGTTGACACCATAGGAGTGATCCTTAAACCCTTAAGGACCCATGACGTACATGTACTTTATCAGGTCTGCGGGGCTCTGGGGGAAGATCGGGGTGGAATCGCAGCACCATGGCAGCTCTTACAGGCAGGCAGATCCACCCCCTGCAGCTCCAAGCGCTGTGCTTGGCCGATCAATGTGGACTCTGTCAGCAGCTGCGTGGAGGAGGTCAGGGGACGGTGGCCGGTGCTGAATTGGTCAGCATCGGTCACATAAGAGGTAAGGCAGGGGACACCAGTGTTTTGGGTCCACTGCCAGCGCTGAGATTGGCTGGAACAACGCTCCAGCCAATGGCAGCACTATAGCTGCACAGGAAGAGGCTGAACTTCCTTGCATGCAGCCATTCTAGCTGGTGACTGCTTGCAGAGAGATTCTGTGCTGCTGGGACTTGTGGTGTACCACCACTACGAATTGAACCCCTTTGCTGCTGAAAAGAACAACATCTGTAATAGCTGCAGAGATTTTTTTTTTATTTGCAGCTGTTCCAGATCCCTCTGTCCCTGTCCCTTTCCACCCCCTCCCCCCCGCCCCCATCCTTTATTTACAGACATAATTTAGTCTGTGCACTGTTTTTGGTATTATATTATTTCTTTTTTTACCATTTTCCAGCTCTGCATCACTTTTTCTGCATGGAATGCTGTGACCGCCAAGTGCTTTTCAGTGCGTACCTGCCTGATCAGCACCTGCGGATTATTTGTGCAGATTTTTTGGCCAATCTTAAATTTTTTTGGGGGGGGGGGGGGGGGTTAAAAAAGAACTGGTAGTTAGGGCTTTATATAAATATATATATAGAGTTCTATATATGGTCCCTTAACAAGTGGGAGGCACATATGCAAACTGTTGTAATTCCTACACCGTTCACCGGATTTGGATGTAAATACCCTCAAATTAAAGCTGACAGTCTGCAGGTAAGGCTCATCTTGTTTGTTTTATTTCAAATCCATTGTGGTGGTGTATAGAGCCAAAAATGTTAGAATTGTGTCGATGTGCCAATATTTATGGACCTGACTGTATATTTGCCTTTGTTTCCCACTAAAGATATAAGGGGAGATTTATGAACACTGGTGTAAAGGAAACGTTGCTTAGTTACCCCTAGCAACCAATCATCTTCCACCTTTCATTTTTCAGAGCTCCTTTGGAAAATAAAAGACAGAATTGTATTATTTGCTATGAGCAACTAAGCCAGGTTTCCTTTACAACAGATTTGATAAATCTCCTTCATAAACTTTATGTGATAAAACGCATCTGACTACACGCCATATAGTTAGATACATTTGTGCCATCAATTTCCTTCAAATAATCTGCTGGGTTGATTTCAGTCTCGGCTTGATTGACTTTGGACTCTCCCTTATTCCCTAAGATAGTTTTTCTAGCAGAGACTGTCACACACCACCACCCTCATTCACAGCCCAGCAGAGACTATTGTTACTCAATAAAATATTTTTAATATATTTTTTTTATTTTATTTTTGTAACAATCCTACAAGATGGTATAGCACAAGTAAGAGGTGATTTGATCGTATCCCCTTCATCGTGAACATCTTGACCAGTGATAAGGTACTTGTCCAGGCTTGAGGGCTTCTCACTGCTCACTGTGCCTCTGCAGGATTGTTTTTGTTTTGTTTTGTTTTTTTGGGAGGGAGTTAGGGGTGAAACAATACAGGTGAGGGGTATTTTTTTTTTTAAAGGGTAGTTTTGGGGTAATAGATTGGTGTTGGGTAAGGGATAGTATTTTTTTGGGGGGGATAAGTGAAAGGTTTGGGGTAAGGAAAGAGATGGTTTGCTGCAGGTGAGGGGTAGTTGGTTGATGATACCCCTTGGGAGTCTGTTGTTGTTGACTCCAGATGGCTGATTTGCTCTATGGCAGGTAATATTCTGGTGGGAAGCCGGTTCTTGGCCCTGTAGTTTTTTTGACCAGTCCAAGCTCAGGGCATAACGCCACTTTAACCCGAACAATAAGATAAAGATAAGAAAGCAGGTGGCAGCGTATATGGAATAGCTGATATGGCTCTGGAGAAATGTGAGGATAATGTCACACATCAAAATGTCCTATCTAATGACTTTACTCAATGCATGTACAGTCGTGGCCAAAAGTTTTGAGAATGAAACAAATATTAGTTTTCACAAAGTTTGCTGCTAAACTGCTTTTAGATCTTTGTTTCAGTTGTTTCTGTGATGTAGTGAAATATAATTACACGCACTTCATACGTTTCAAAGGCTTTTATCGACAATTACATGACATTTATGCAAAGAGTCAGTATTTGCATTGTTGGCCCTTCTTTTTCAGGACCTCTGCAATTCGACTGGGCATGCTCTCAATCAACTTCTGGGCCAATTCCTGACTGATAGCAACCCATTCTTTCATAATCACTTCTTGGAGTTTGTCAGAATTAGTGGGTTTTTGTTTGTCCACCCGCCTCTTGAGGATTGACCACAAGTTCTCAATGGGATCTGGGGAGATCTGGGGAGTTTCCAGGCCATGGACCCAAAATGTTAACGTTTTGGTCCCCGAGCCACTTAGTTATCACTTTTGCCTTTTGGCACGGTGCTCCATCGTGCTGGAAAATGCATTGTTGTTCACCAAACTGTTGGATTGTTGGAAGAAGTTGCTGTTGGAGGGTGTTTTGGTACCATTCTTTATTCATGGCTGTATTTTTGGGCAAAATTGTGAGTGAGCCCACTCCCTTGGATGAGAAGCAACCCCACACATGAATGGTCTCAGGATGCTTTACTGTTGTCATGACACAGGACTGATGGTAGCGCTCACCTTTTCTTTTCCAGACAAGGCTTTTTCCTGATGCCCCAAACAATCGGAAAGAGGCTTCATTGGAGAATATGACTTTGCCCCAGTCCTCAGCAGTCCATTCACCATATTTTCTGCAGAAGATCAATCTGTCCCTGATGTTTTTTTTGGAGAGAAGTGGCTTCTTTGCTGCCCTTCTTTACACCAGGCCATCTTCCTAAAGTCTTCGCCTCACTGTGCGTGCAGATGCGCTCACACCTGCCTGCTGCCATTCCTGAGCAAGCTCTGCACTGGTGGCACTCCGATCCCGCAGCCGAATCCTCTTTAGGAGACGATCCTGGCGCTTGCTTGACTTTCTTGGATGCCCTGAAGCCTTCTTAACAAGAATTGAACCTCTTTCCTTGAAGTTCTTGATGATCCTATAAATTGTTGATTGAGGTGCAATCTTAGTAGCCACAATATCCTTGCCTGTGAAGCCATTTTTTTTGCAACGCAATGATGGCTGCACGTTTTTCTTTGCAGGTCACCATGGTTAACAATGGAAGAACAATGATTTAAAGCATCACCCTCCGTTTAACAGGTCAAGTCTGCCATTTTAACCCAATCAGCCTGACATAATGATCTCCAGCCTTGTGCTCGTCAACATTCTCACCTGAGTTAACAAGATGATTACTGAAATGATCTCAGCAGGTTCTTTAATGACAGCAATTAAATGCAGTGGAAATGTTTTTTTGGGATTAAGTTAATTTTCATGGCAAAGAAGGACTATGCAATTCATCTGATTACTCTTCATACATTCTGGAGTATATGCAGATTGCTATTATAAAAACTTAAGCAGCAACTTTTCCAATTTCCAATATTTATGTAATTTTCAATACTTTTGGCCACGACTGTAGGTGTATGCTCAGCTGGCACAGAGCGGTTACATCCTCTGCACAGACAACAGACTAACCAGTTGGTACAAAAGCAGTAGGAGAGATGAAGGGCTGTGACGCATGTATTCCCGCCTCAGTGTTTATATATAAGGAGGATGACTGATGGGAAACCTGATCCATTACTGGAAGGGCAGCTTGCTAGAATCATGTGTAATAAGAAGAGAATCATCTCCTGATACAAATCAACAAATAGCAATTCCCTTCTCTGCAGTTCCCAGCTGAGGGGAGGACAAATATCTCATTATCTGCAGTTTTAGCGGTGAGGAGCAGAACTCCAAATAACAGGCAGCAATGCCAGCTGCAGAAGATGCTGAGCCGGGAGGAAGCCTCAGTACTGATCCAGACTAGGACGGAATTTAAGTTTTGCGCACAAAATGGTTGTTTTTCAAATAACTGAATAGAACCATAGTATTTAAAGGGTGTATCTCACACGTCCTGATCCCGACTAGGCCGCAATTAATGTTTTTTTTACCCAAAATAGCTGTTTTTCAAATATCTGAATATAACCACAGTATCTAAAGTGTGTATCTCACACGTCCTGGTCCAGACTAGGCCGCAATAAAAAAATTTGGCCCAAAATGTCTGTTTTTTAAATAACTGAATAGAACCACAGTATCTAAAGGGTGTATCTCACAATGACATATGCAGCAAAGGCTGCAAAATTAAGTTTTTAGCCCAAAATCGGTGTTTGTTTAATAACAGAATATGACAGCAGTATATAAACCTTGAATTTCACATATCCGGATGCAGCAAGGACTGTAAAATTGTGTATTTTGCCCAAAAAGGGTGTTTTATTAATAGAAGAATATAACCACAGTATCTAAAGGGTGTATCTCACACGTACTGATCCAGACTAGGCCGCAATTTAAGTTTTGTGCACAAAATGGCTGTTTTTCAAATTATTGAATAGAACCACAGTATCTAAAGGGTGTATCTCACACGTACTGATCCAGACTAAGCTGGAATTTAAGTTTTGTGCACAAAATGGCTTTTTTAAAAAAACTGAATATAACCACAGTATCTAAAGTGTGTATCTCACAATGACATATGCATCAAAGGCTGCAAACTTTTTTTGCCCAAAACGGGTGTTTGTTTAGTAACTGAATATGACAGCAGTATTATAACCCTTGAATTTCACACGTGCTGATGGTGCAAGGGCTGTAAAATTGTGTATTTTGCCAAAAAAGGGTGTTTTTACAAACTCAGAAAATTATGGCTGTATTTGTAGCTTAAATTGTACACTGAATAATCATGCAAGGGCACTAGATGTTGGATATTGCCAAAAATTTGTGTTTTTTCAAAGCCAGAAAATTATAGAATTTTTTTAAAACTTGTTTTTAACAATCACAGATGCAGCAAAGGCTGCAATATTAAGTATTTTGCAAAAAAAAGGTTGTTTTTTTTATAACAGAATATGAAAGCTGTATATAACAATTGAATTTCACACGTGCAGATGCAGCTAGAGCTGTAAAATAGTGTATTGTGCACAAAAAGGGTGTTTTTAAAAACCCTGAAAATTATGGCTGTATTTCTAGCTTAAATTGCACACTGACTACCGTATTTTTTTGGGGTAATCCTGATTTTGGATATTGCCAAAAAGTGTGTTTTTTTACTAAAAGAATATGAAAGCTGTATATAACGCTTGAATTTCACACGTGCAGATGCATCAAGGGCCGTAAAATAGTGTATTTTGCCAAAAAAGGGTGTTTGTAAAAACCCAGAAAATGATGGCTCTATTTCTAGCTTAAATTGCACACTGACTAATCCTGCAAAGGCACCAGATGTTGTATATTGCCAAAAAAGGGTGTGTTTTTAAAACCAGATTATTAGTGCAGTATTTCAAGCTTGGATTTCAATGTCACAAAAGCTCAGATGCAGTGCTGGTGTACTGAGCTTGCATAAAATGGCCGCCGCCGCCCACCTAACTGACAGACGGATAATAGTTATTTTTTTTCTGTTACTGGGCTCAGGGCAGGGTAAAAAGATTGTGCACTGTACCCACACAACTAAATGTATGTACATCGCTGAGTTAAATTCGAGTTCTGATCACAAATTCTGTCCTATTCTCTCCCTGAAAGCACCAGCAGCATCCTCTCCCTACACTAGTAACAGCTTATATAGAGGCTGGGTCACATGCTGCACTGGCCAATCACAGCCATGCCATTATTAGGCATGGCTGTGATGGCTTCTAAGGTTACACAGTTAAACGCTTGTTAATTGGCTGCTCTGCAGCCTTTCAAAAAGCGCCGAGAAAGCACCAAACCCCAACTTTTACTGAAATGTTCGGGTCCGGGGTCCAAAAATCCAAAAGTTTGGTACGAACCCGAACTTTACAGTTTCAGTTCGCTCAACCCTATATATGACAGGTCCCACAGACATAGTATCAGTGTTCTATGGTGGAAAAGGGGTCAAAATTGTAGTGAATTTATTAATTTACTTCTAGGAGAAATAACAAAGGGGTGGGGACAGTTTCAAAGGACGGGACAGTACATCATAATCCAAGGAAAATAAATAACATACTATTAGAAAATGTAAACAACTATACTTTGCCAAAACAAAGTCTACAGAGGGCAGAAAGATTTCAGGAACTTAACATAGTTTAGTCAATTTTTTGACATCCTTTTCAAAGCTCTTCAGATGCTTATTGATGTTGTGTATCTGAGAAAAAGCTGCAACGAGAAGACACATGAGAGTTATGACAGGTCCCACAGACATTGTATCAGTGCTCTATGGTGGAAAAGGGGTCAAAATTGTGGTGAATGTATTCATTTACTTCTAGGAGGAATCACAAAGGGGTGGGGGACAGTATCAAAGGATGGGACAGTACATCATGATCCAAGGAAAATAAATAACATACTATTAGAATATTATATATTAACAACTATACTCTGCCAAAACAGAGGGCGCCAAGATTTCAGGAACTTTAACATAGGTTGTCAACCTTTTTGATGTCGTTCTCAAAGCTTTTCAGATGCTTTTTGATGATGCGTATCTGGGAAAAATCTGCAATGAGAAGACACATGAGAGTTATGACACTTCCCACAGACATTGTATCAGTGCTCTATGGTGAAAAAGGGGTCAATATTGTGGTGAATAACAAAAGGGCGGGGGTATAACACAGAACTTTAATAAAAGATACAATCATTTAGACCTGTCAGGAGAGGTCTTAGGGTCTTTAGCAGGAAAATATCTTAATCCTAAAAATGACAAACGTAGGAGATGGAGGAGCAATAAGAAATAGAAGTAAATAATAGTTACCCTTCGAGGTATTAGCCAGGGGGTCAAAACCCCTATGGAGCCTCTGGAGATAGTCTTCAGCCTCCATCTTGTCCAGCGAGAAGGCATGATGGCACATGCTGGCTCTGTGCGCTGGGGTGTATCAGTGCTCTATGGTGGAAAAGGGGTCAAAATTGTGGTGAATGTATTAATTTACTTCTAGGAGGAATAACAAAGGGGTGGGGGACAGTATCAAAGGATGGGACAGTACATCATAATCCAAGGAAAATAAATAACATACTATTAGAAAATATAAACAACTATACTTTGCAGAAACAGATTCTACAGAGTGCGCAAAGATTTCAGGAACGTAACATAGTTTGTCAATTTTTATGACGTCCTTCTCAAAGCTCTTCAGATGCTTTTTGACGTTGCGTATCTGGGAAAAAGTTGCAACGAGAAGACATATGAGAGTTATGACACTTCCCACAGACATTGTATCAGTGCTCTATGGTGAAAAAGGGGTCAATATTGTGGTGAATAACAAAAGGGCGGGGGTATAACACAGAACTTTAATAAAAGATACAATCATTTAGACCTGTCAGGAGAGGTCGTAGGGTCTTTAGCAGGAAAATATCTTAATCCTAAAAATCACAAATGTAGGAGATGGAGGAGCAATAAGAAATAGAAGTAAATAATAGTTACCCTTCGAGGTATTAGCCAGGGGGTCAAAACCACTATGGAGCCTCTGGAGATAGTCTTTAGTCTCCATCTTGTCCAGCGAGAAGGCATGATGGCACATGCTGGTTCTGTGCGCTGGGGTGGTGAAGCACTTGAGGCAAGATGTTGCTACCTCTGCTCCACATAGAAGTAAGAAGATCTGCAGCAGCAGATAGTAGGATTTATAGAAGCGCATGACTTTACATCACCAAATTCCTTCAGCTTGCGAACCTGGGAAAAGAGAGAAATGGGAGTAGAAGAACATTGCTGGAGTCAAATAGGATCCATTGTCCCTGCCGGGTCCTTCTGTCTATTCATGACATATAGAAATGACGGGTCCTGGGAGCCCCCAGGGAGAGATTACACTCTGTTATATACCAGGGAAGAAATAGTCCTGCAGGTTATTACAGGATCATTTCTACCATTAGTTTGTGAACCTCTTATCAATCTGTTAGTTCATTGCTGCATGTCATTGAGCATTTTTTTCCCCTTTTCTTTAATTTCAGTTGAGGACATCAAGGTGGAAGATGTGGAAGAAACCATCATCCCCTGCATGGAGTCCTTTATCCTTCCATATTACCTAAAGGTTGTCTGGAAGTACACCAAAAACGTAATTCGCTTATACCATTCTATTACAGTGCAAAATAAAATTATACACCAAATGAGTAACCACGCATCAAAAGATAATGAAAAATATACACTCTTTATTACTTTCACAAGATATATAATAATGTTGATGCAATTAAAAAATTGATCCTAGCAGCAGCATATGGTAGTTCACCAAACAGCACAGCAGTACATCCAATATATTGGGAATGTTGTTCCACACATCCAACCAAACATACAAAAGTACAAGCAATGGAACTGAAATCTATGTGCAAGATAGAAAAAACAACAAGTAGGAATATAATAAAGACCGCAAGCTGATGTGACCTCCAATGACTCCCCGATGCGCGTTTCACCTGGTGGCTTCTTCCAGGGGGCGTACTGATGTAGTCCTGGGGGCACTTTATATAGGTCTATCTCATACAAATAAACCTATCGCACGTCATACTCCCGAGCCACCTCGCTCCGCCGCGCATGCCCGGTAGTCGCAATCAGAGCGTGAGATAACACACGCAAGATCGCGGCAAACCGCGCATGCGCAATTCAAACGGAAAGAGGGGAGGAGCCATTTTGGAAAAGGTAAACTAGCGTCTCGAGGTTCGTAACCACGATAGTTACCTAGCGGTGCGTGCCTTCAAATGCGATACACAGCTCCCTCATCCATAAACAACATGAGGAAGATATGGAGAAACATTAAGATGAAAGTCGTACATAATGAATAAGACTCATCCGTAAAGGCTACAATTAAAAAGAAAGAGAGCAATAGTAATGAGGATAAGAAGAACCACCAATAAGAACATATAGAATGTCTATGATATAAAATGATAAAATGCAAACAACGGTGAAGTGCTATATTCTGGAGAAAAATTACATATCAGGGACATCATGGGTGAATGAAATAAATTACATTATTTGAGTGCAATTAATAAATAAATAAATACCCTAAGTGCCCTAAATATGTGTTTAACAAAATTATTAGACATAAAAGTGCATAGTGCGCGATGAGAAAATGTATCCGAAATAAGTAAAGTGAAAAAATACATAGTGCTTAGTGAAGAAGTAAATAACTACGTAAATTCATTAAAAAGTGCATAGTGGATAATACAAAATTAATGTACATATAGACTGAGTGAAAAGCCACCATTCTTCCATAAACTTGATTCTCCACTTCATCAAACATAAAATGCCATATCTCCCAGTTGTCATTCTTCATAGTTTCGCATTATGGACACGCATCGCCTCCACCGTAATAAGGACCTCAGAAAAAACAAGAAAAAAGAGACAGAGATAAGGAATACAGTCAACTCATAGATTCACTAAGAGTGCCCCCAAGATACTAAAATAAAATTTTAAATACTGATAAGTTAAAATTAAAATCAATAAATGTACGGTGTCAAATATGGGGAAGAAATGAGAACAGACATACATGGTGCTCCATGCGTTTCTAACAGTATATAATGCCCTGTATCTAGCCAGAGGGATCATAGGAAGGGAACAAACAAATTGGTCTCGTTCAATCCTTTTGGTACCATCGTATCCAAGAGGTAGATCCATTTTTTCTCCCGTTGGGCAAGCAATCTTTTCCAATTGCCTCCCCGTGATGAGATCAAAATTCAATTAATACCTCTGAACTTTAGGAGTGACCCATCCGAGTTTTGTAGATCATGGAAATGTTTAGGAATAGGCATATCAGTATCACTCGCATCCTTGGCCGCTTCTATGCCCAAGATATGCTCCCGTATTCTCCTTTTAAAGGGCCTTGAGGTCATACCCACATAGATTTTCTGACATGGGCAGATTGCCCAATAGACCATCCCCACAGTAGTGCAGGTAATCGTGTGTGTAATACTGAATTGACGTGTCTCTGACTTATCCGAGCTCTGTCAACATTCCTGCATGCAATACAGCTGCCACATGGTTTACAACCCCATCTGGGGCCTCTGGAATCAATAATTCGACCCCTGACTGGTCCCCTATAGTGGCTTTTTACCAATATCTCACGCAAGTTTTTTCCCCTTTGGAATGCCACCAAAGGAGTTGGACCAATTGTTGCAGCTTGTTGGGCATCAAGGCCCAAAATGTCCCAATGTTTCATTAGGGCCTCTCTCACCTCCTTGGATCCCTCATTAAATTCAGTTATAAACCTCACCTTTTCATCCCTTTTCCATTTATCTAGTCTCCCTCGGGAATGTAAGAGTGCAGTACGTTCCATAGATCTCGCTCTTTCATACGCCCTCCGGATATCTCTTTCTTTATATCTCCGCTGTTGGAATCATCTCTAAAGTGCCTCTGCTTGTCTTTCAAAGGCCTCATCTGTTGAGCATATTCTCCTGATTCTCAAGAATTGACCCACTGGTTTATTTTTTATTAAATTCCTCGGATGTGCAGATGTTTCATGTAGGACAGAGTTCACTGAGGTCTCCTTTCTATATAGATCAGAGGATATCCTTCCATCCTCTTCAACTTTCAATTGGATATCCAGGAAATCAATTTCACTCCTGCTTGTCCTAGACGTAAATTTGATATTAAACTCATTGTTGTTCAAAACAGTGACAACATGTCTCATCCTCAGACCCCTGTCATATGATAAGGACATCGTCTATATATCTCCCCCAATAGAGGACTTGCTCAATCATAGGCAGGAGGTCCGTAAGGAAGAGGCGCCTCTCCCACAGCCCCAGGAACAAATTAGCGTAGGACGACGCGCAGGCTGTTCCCGCTGTCCCATCACCGTTCCCTGGAGCTGTAGGAAAAATGCCCCCTTAAACAAAAATAAATTGTGAGTGAGAACATATTCAAGGAGTGTCAGCAAGAACTCACATTGTTTCTCTTGAATGTCAGAAGATCTCAAAAAGAATTCCACAGCGGCCAGTCCCTCTGCATGGCGAATGGATGTGTATAACGCCTCCACATCACATGCGGCCAAAAGCATCCCTTCCATCTTTTTTATTACATGCATAAAATCCTTTAAATAGGATGGTAAAGTTTCCACCAAAGGGTGTAGAAATGATTCTATATATTTGCACACTGGGTCACATATTCTATTAATCCCCGACACAATCGGTCGACCAGGAGGACGAGAGGCATCCTTGTGGACTTTGGGGAGGAGATAGAGAGTAGGTATAGTTGGATCTTTTTTCATCAGATAATCAGCTTGTTTATCTGTGATACACCCCCTCAATACCCCCATTGTAGAATAGATCTCTCTCCCCACTAAATTTTATCAGGGAGTTAAAGGTTAATTTCTTGTAACATTCCTGCATCTTCATTTGCCTATATGCTTCCCTTTCGTACATCGTTATAGGCCAGATGACAACATTGCCCCCTTTATCAGCCGGCTTAAAGACCACAAAATAAAATTAGTAACAACCCCCTCCCCCGCCTGTTTCGTCTGCTAGTTATACTCCACATAGGACAAATGTCTCTTACGATGTCCTCAATGTTTTCACTTTCTGATCAGAAAAACGGATTTGAGTTACAAAGACCTCTACAGTGGGGATGACCATCTTAAGAATTTCTTGCAAAATTAAGAAATGCCGAACGATATTTAATAAGTGGCGAGCCAGTCTACAGATTTTTTGGATTAGTTTTGCATGCAAAGGGGGTAATTATTTTTACAAGCTTCCGGAAATCAACAAAGAAGAATCTAGTGAGCCACACATGTGTTGCACACTTTCCTGTGTCACTTCCCAGACGTATTACAGACAGAGGCCTGTGAACAAAGGATTTACTTTTATTTTAAAAGATATTTTATTAATGCAGCAAAAGTTGCAACACATTAGGCGTTATCAATACACCAGATATATGAGTATATTAGTACAATCAACATGTCAAGATGTACATTACAGTGGATTGATATGTCTAAAGTTAGACAGGTGAGCTAACAGAGTGTTGCATTTACTAATAAACGCTATAGTTTTATACAATTTTATGACTGGAAAACCTTCATCTGAACACAAAACCGAACGTTACATAAGCGTAGCCTGATTCAGTCTGGAGAAAAGAGAGAGGGGTCATGTAAGCACCTCCATTAAACAGGAAGTTACGTAAGTTTTTTCCAGGCACCCCATATACATTCAAACTGAGGTGTCGAATTTTGACTCCCAATGAGCAGTTTGCTCCATATGGTAAACCTGATCACATCTGGAAACAAATAACGATATAGTGAGGCTCCAATTGTACGTAACCAGTACTGGAGTTACTAGTTGGTGTCTCAACGTTAATTTTAAGTTCTCCTTTGGCGCTCTACCTTTCCTTTCTCCTCATTCCCTGCCCCATCTCCCTTTGCCATATATCAACTCCAATTTTTTCTTTTATCTTTTACACACATCTGGAAAGCCAGTGTGAAATGGCTGGGGAAGCTGTGTCTTTTTAGTGTGTTGCAATTGTTGTTCGCGCTGTCGCTTACAAATGTTGGCAAATGAGGTTAATGGGATAATCCCCAGAAGGCAGAACTGTGGTGATAGGGCCACCCTATTCCTGCAGAGTTTGGTCAGAGTCTCACAAGCACGTGTCCAATAGGGGACTATCAGAGAGCACTCCCACCAAATGTGCAGGAACGTACCCGTGGCTTGAAGGCATCTCCAACATGTCGGTGGAGTTGTTGGGAACAATTTATGTATTCTCTCTGGGGTATAATACCACCTAATCAGCATTTTATAAAAATTTTCTTTTAAGCGCACACATCTCGATATTCTAGGGGTTCTCGCTAATAAAGACCTACTATCCTCTGAGAAAGGCTGTTTCAAATCCTTTCCCGAGTAAGTAATAAAGGTGGGTTTCCCACACTTACTCTTGGAAAGAAGAGTCAAATATAGTTTAGAAATTTTCTTTGAAGGTTCTTTAGCGCTCATGACCATCTGTTCAAAACATGTAGGTTCAGAGTCAGTGGGTATCTGGAGCTTTCTAAGAGCGAGTAGGAGATGTGACTTGTGGATAGCAGTGAGATTTTCAGGTGGAAAGTCTGCTATGGCTGGGTCTGCGGTGCCAGGGTCTTGTTTTAGTATATCCCATACTATCCCAGCGTTCTACTTACAGGTCTTTGTCAGTGTGGTCCTAAACTCCGTAGAAGAGTCCCAAAATATGTCTCTAACTTGGAGTAAGGGAGATAGGGGGCTCGAAAGGAGATAGGGGGCTCGTTAACAGACACTTTCCCAAGCCCGTGTGCCACATCTTGGTTGTGTTGTGTGTTAGTGGGTTGTCAATAGTTTTGAGAATATCCTGTGTGTGTGTCTTGGCAAGAATTAGGGAGCGCAAGGGAATTTTTGACATGGCTTGTTCAAGGGATATATCTATTCTCCCTGGATCACTTTGCATCCACTCCAAAACCCCAAGGCCTTGATTAGCTCTGTAATACTGAAAAACGTTTTCTGGAGGATGATTGTTTTAAGTAGTGATCTACGTCCAAACCAGGAGGTGAATGGGACATCCCAAGATTTAATGATTGTTTCTACCTTCTGGGGAAGATTCTTATAGTTTTCCTGGTATAAGTCTTGGGGATTTGGGGTAAGGTTAATGCCAAGAAAGGGCATACTACGTGACGCCCACTTGAATGGGGAACTTCTTTCTAGTGTTTCTTGAGTTAACTGATCTAAAATTATATTTAGGACTTGCGATTTTGATAAGTTTACCTTAAAGTTGGAGTACGCTCCGTAATGTTCGATCATTGCATGGATTGCAGGGAACGCCTTTTTAGGGTTTGATACTATCAACAGAAGATCATCTGCGAACGCTGCTAGTTTGTGTACCTCCCCCTATATTCTTATCCCCTGAATCCTATTATCTAGTCTAAAGGCCTGAAGCTAGGTCACGAGGACGACATTCTGGAGGTTCGATAAGCAAAAAAATCATCTAAGTAGTGTATTATGTGATGCGCATCGAATCTGTTTTCCAAAATCCAGTGCAGAGATTTGGTGAATTGCTCGAACAGCCATGGGCTGGTTTTGGAGCCGAATGGTAATTTATTAGCAAAATAGTATGACCCGTCCTATTTAATGCCGTGCCATTGCCACAGTTGGGGATGTATGGGAAGCAATTTAAAGGCATCTGTTATATCTGCTTTTGAAAGCCAAGTATTCTTCCCTAATAACAGAATGACTTGTATTGCTTCGTCAATTGATGAATATTTCATGGAATATCCTTCCGAAGGGATCAGAGACTTAAGGCTAGGTGTATGCGAAGAATGTGGTGCAGACAAGTCGTATATCAAGCATTTTTTATTTGAAAATTTCCCAGACACAACACCAATTGGGTTAATCCTCCATTTTTCGAATGGGGTGGGTTTACTGGTCCGATCAAAAAGCCTTTCTCCAATTCTATGTCTATGGGCCTGGAAACTGATTCTGGGTCCCTCAAAGCTGACTGTAGGTTCCTGCATTCATGGGATATTTGGGGTAACATAATTAAACCAGTGTGGAAAGCCTCGGTAAATCCATTGATAATGAATTTGACCCATATTTTGGTCGGGGTGACCAACCAATAAGTGGCAAGGGTTTTGACATTTACCACGCCTAGTCACGCTGAGCTGTGACCTTTCTGGGGGCATGTTACCTTGGGGTGGGCTCTAAAACAGATTGCACAGAGATCCAACAGTCTGCATTGGCTCTAAAAACATCCTGCACCGTTTAAATTATTGCATATTTGCGTCTTGCCTAAATATTTTATCGGCCTGCCTAACTTATCCACCCCTGCCGTTTGTTTTGGAGAGGGACTCTCGGGAGGATTTTTAGAGGGAGTACAATGCGCTGATGGATTATTCGTAGAACACCAATCTGCGGAATGGGAGTATGAACCGCAGCTCGTAAATGCGGGTGCTTTTAAACTGGCAAAATGCCTACAGAACAATTCCGTATCAATCACAGACCAAACGACAGTGTGTTGAAATTGTGACAGTAACGCTGCAGCTTTTGCCGAAAATGAACGATGATAATCGTAAAATGCTGTTCCTCCGTACTAGAGTTGAGCGAACACCTGGATGTTCGGGTTCGAGAAGTTCGGCCGAACTTCCCGAAAATGTTCGGGTTCGGGATCCGAACCCGATCCGAACTTCGTCCCGAACCCGAACCCCATTGAAGTCAATGGGGACCCGAACTTTTCGGCACTAAAAAGGCTGTAAAACAGCCCAGGAAAGGGCTAGAGGGCTGCAAAAGGCAGCAACATGTAGGTAAATCCCCTGCAAATAAATGTGGATAGGGAAATGAATTAAAATAAAAATTAAATAAATAAAAATTAACCAAAATCAATTGGAGAGAGGTCCCATAGCAGAGAATCTGGCTTCCCGTCACCCACCACTGGAACAGTCCATTCTCAGATATTTAGGCCCCGGCACCCAGGCAGAGGAGAGAGGTCCCGTAACAGAGAATCTGGCTTCATGTCAGCAGAGAATCAGTCTTCATATCATAGCAGAGAATCAGGCTTCACGTCACCCACCACTGCAACAGTCCATTTTCATAAATTTAGGCCCAGCACCCAGGCAGAGGAGAGAGGTCCCGTAACAGAGGATCTGGCTTCATGTCAGCAGAGAATCAGTCTGCATGTCATAGCAGAGAATCAGGCTTCACGTCAGCCACCACTGCAACAGTCCATTGTCATAAATTTAGGCCCAGCACCCAGGCAGAGGAGAGAGGTCCCGTAACAGACAATCTGGCTTCATGTCAGCAGAGAATTAGTCTGCATGTCATAGCAGAGAATCAGGCTTCACGTCAGCCACCAATGCAACAGTCCATTGTCAGATATTTAGGCCCAGCACCCAGGCAGAGGAGAGAGGTCCCGTAACAGAGGATCTGGCTTCATGTCAGCAGAGAATCAGTCTTCATGTCATAGCAGAGAATCAGGCTTCACGTCACCCACCACTGTAAGAGTCCATTTTCATAAATTTAGGCCCAGCACCCAGGCAGAGGAGAGAGGTCCCGTAACAGACAATCTGGCTTCATGTCAGCAGAGAATCAGTCTTCATGTCATAGCAGAGAATCAGGCTTCACGTCACCCACCACTGTAAGAGTCCATTTTCATAAATTGAGGCCCAGCACCCAGGCAGAGGAGAGAGGTCCCGTAACAGACAATCTGGCTTCATGTCAGCAGAGAATCAGTCTTCATGTCATAGCAGAGAATCAGGCTTCACGTCACCCACCACTGCAACAGTCCATTTTCATAAATTTAGGCCCAGCACCCAGGCAGAGGAGAGAGGTCCCGTAACAAACAATCTGGCTTCATGTCAGCAGAGAATTAGTCTGCATGTCATAGCAGAGAATCAGGCTTCACGTCAGCCACCACTGCAACAGTCCATTGTCAGATATTTAGGCCCAGCACACAGGCAGAGGAGAGAGGTCCCGTAACAGAGGATCTGGCTTCATGTCAGCAGAGAATCAGTCTGCATGTCATAGCAGAGAATCAGGCTTCACGTCACCCACCACTGTAAGAGTCCATTTTCATAAATTTAGTCCCAGCACCCAGGCAGAGGAGAGAGGTCCCGTAACAGACAATCTGGCTTCATGTCAGCAGAGAATCGGTCTTCATATCATAGCAGAGAATCAGGCTTCACGTCACCCACCACTGTAAGAGTCCATTTTCATAAATTTAGGCCCAGCACCCAGGCAGAGGAGAGAGGTCCCGTAACAGACAATCTGGCTTCATGTCAGCAGAGAATCAGTCTTCATGTCATAGCAGAGAATCAGGCTTCACGTCACCCACCACTGTAAGAGTCCATTTTCTCAAATTTAGGCCCAGCACCCAGGCAGAGGAGAGAGGTCCCGTAACAGACAATCTGGCTTCATGTCAGCAGAGAATTAGTCTGCATGTCATAGCAGAGAATGAGGCTTCACGTCAGCCACCACTGCAACAGTCCATTGGCATATATTTAGGCCCAGCACACAGGCAGAGGAGAGAGGTCCCGTAACAGAGGATCTGGCTTCATGTCAGCAAAGAATCAGTCTGCATGTCATAGCAGAAAATCAGGCTTCACGTCAGCCACCACTGCAACAGTCCATTGTCAGATATTTAGGCCCAGCACCCAGGCAGAGGAGAGAGGTCCCGTAACAGAGGATCTGGCTTCATGTCAGCAGAGAATTAGTCTGCATGTCATAGCAGAGAATCAGGCTTCACGTCACCCAACATTGGAACAGTCCATTGGCATATATTTAGGCCCCGGCACCCAGACAGAGGAGAGGTTCATTCAACTTTGGGTAGCCTCGCAATATAATGGTAAAATGAAAATAAAAATAGGATTGAATGAGGAAGTGCCCTGGAGTCCAATAATATATGGTTAAGGGGAGGTAGTTAATGTCTAATCTGCACAAGGGATGGACAGGTCCTGTGGGATCCATGCCTGGTTCATTTTTATGAACGTCAGCTTGTCCACATTGGCTGTAGACATAGTCTGCATGTCATAGCAGAGAATCAGGCTTCACGTCACCCAACATTGGAACAGTCCATTGGCATATATTTAGGCCCCGGCACCCAGACAGAGGAGAGGTTCATTCAACTTTGGGTAGCCTCGCAATATAATGGTAAAATGAAAATAAAAATAGGATTGAATGAGGAAGTGCCCTGGAGTCCAATAATATATGGTTAAGGGGAGGTAGTTAATGTCTAATCTGCACAAGGGATGGACAGGTCCTGTGGGATCCATGCCTGGTTCATTTTTATGAACGTCAGCTTGTCCACATTGGCTGTAGACAGGCGGCTGCGTTTGTCTGTAATGACGCCCCCTGCCGTGCTGAATACACGTTCAGACAAAACGCTGGCCGCCGGGCAGGCCAGCACCTCCAAGGCATAAAAGGCTAGCTCTGGCCACGTGGACAATTTAGAGACCCAGAAGTTGAATGGGGCCGAACCATCAGTCAGTACGTGGAGGGGTGTGCACACGTACTGTTCCACCATGTTAGTGAAATGTTGCCTCCTGCTAACACGTTGCGTATCAGGTGGTGGTGCAGTTAGCTGTGGAGTGTTGACAAAAGTTTTCCACATCTCTGCCATGCTAACCCTGCCCTCAGAGTAGCTGGCCGTGACACAGCTGCCTTGGCGACCTCTTGCTCCTCCTCTGCCTTGGCCTTGGGCTTCCACTTGTTCCCCTGTGACATTTGGGAATGCTCTCAGTAGCGCGTCTACCAACGTGCGCTTGTACTCGCGCATCTTCCTATCACGCTCCAGTGCAGGAAGTAAGGTGGGCACATTGTCTTTGTAGCGTGGATCCAGCAGGGTGGCAACCCAGTAGTCTGCACAGGTTAAAATGTGGGCAACTCTGATGTCGTTGCGCAGGCACTGCAGCATGTAGTCGCTCATGTGTGCCAGGCTGCCCAGGGGTAAGGACAAGCTGTCCTCTGTGGGAGGCGTATCGTCATCGTCCTGCCTTTCCCCCCAGCCACGCACCAGTGATGGACCCGAGCTGCGTTGGGTGCCACCCCGCTGTGACCATGCTTCATCCTCATCCTCCTCCTCCTCATCCTCGTCCTCCTCGTCCTCCAGTAGTGGGCCCTGGCTGGCCACATTTGTACCTGGCCTCTGCTGTTGCCAAAAACCTCCCTCTGAGTCACTTCGAAGAGACTGGCCTGAAAGTGCTAAAAATGTTTTCTCAAGGAGACATAGAAGTGGTATTGTAACGCTGATAACGGCGTCATCGCCACTGGCCATGTTGGTGGAGTACTCGAAACAGCGCAACAGGGCACACAGGTCTCGCATGGAGGCCCAGTCATTGGTGGTGAAGTGGTGCTGTTTTGTAGTGCGACTGACCCGTGCGTGCTGTAGCTGAAACTCCACTATGGCCTGCTGCTGCTCGCACACTCTGTCCAGCATGTGCAAGGTGGAGTTCCACCTGGTGGGCACGTCGCATATGAGGCGGTGAGCGGGAAGGCCGAAGTTACGCTGTAGCGCAGACAGGCGAGCAGCAGCAGGATGTGAACGCCGGAAGCGCGAACAGACGGCCCGCACTTTATGCAGCAGCTCTGACATGTCGGGGTAGTTGTGAATGAACTTCTGCACCACCAAATTCAGCACATGCGCCAAGCAAGGGATGTGCGTCAAATTGGCTAGTCCCAGAGCTGCAACGAGATTTCGCCCATTATCACACACCACCAGGCCGGGCTTGAGGCTCACCGGCAGCAACCACTCGTCGGTCTGTTGTTCTATACCCCGCCACAACTCCTGTGCGGTGTGGGGCCTGTCCCCCAAACATATGAGTTTCAGAATGGCCTGCTGACGTTTACCCCGGGCTGTGCTGAAGTTGGTGGTGAAGGTGTGTGGCTGACTGGATGAGCAGGTGGAAGAAGAGGAGGAGGAAGCCGAGAAGGAGGAGGTGGCAACAGGAGGCAAAGAATGTTTCCCTGCGATCCTTGGCGGCGGAAGGACGTGCGCCAAACAACTCTCCGCCTGGGGCCCAGCTGCCACTACATTTACCCAGTGTGCAGTTAGGGAGATATAGCGTCCCTGGCCGTGCTTACTGGTCCACGTATCTGTGGTTAGGTGGACCTTGCTACAGATGGCGTTGCGCAGTGCACACTTGATTTTATCGGATACTTGGTTGTGCAGGGAAGGCACGGCTCTCTTGGAGAAGTAGTGGCGGCTGGGAACAACATACTGTGGGACAGCAAGCGACATGAGCTGTTTGAAGCTGTCTGTGTCCACCAGCCTAAATGACAGCATTTCATAGGCCAGTAGTTTAGAAATGCTGGCATTCAGGGCCAGGGATCGAGGGTGGCTAGGTGGGAATTTACGCTTTCTCTCAAACGTTTGTGAGATGGAGAGCTGAACGCTGCCGTGTGACATGGTTGAGACGCTTGGTGACGGAGGTGGTGGTGGTGTTGGTGGTACATCCCCTGTTTGCTGGGCGGCAGGTGCCAACGTTCCTCCAGAGGCGGAGGAAGAGGCCGAGGCGGCAGCAGCAGAAGAGGCCGAGGCGGCAGCAGCATAAGAGGTAGCAGGGGGAGCCTGAGTGACTTCCTTGGTTTTAAGGTGTTTACTCCACTGCAGTTCATGCTTTGCATGCAGGTGCCTGGTCATGCAGGTTGTGCTCAGGTTCAGAACGTTAATGCCTCGCTTCAGGCTCTGATGGCACAGCGTGCAAACCACTCGGGTCTTGTCGTCAGCACATTGTTTGAAGAAGTGCCATGCCAGGGAACTCCTTGAAGCTGCCTTTGGGGTGCTCAGTCCCAGATGGCGGCGGTCAGTAGCAGGCGGAGTCTCTTGGCGGCGGGTGTTCTGCTTTTGCCCACTGCTCCCTCTTTTGCTACGCTGTTGGCTCGGTCTCACCACTGCCTCTTCCTCCGAACTGTGAAAGTCAGTGGCACGACCTTCATTCCATGTGGGGTCTAGGACCTCATCGTCCCCTGCATCGTCTTCCACCCAGTCTTGATCCCTGACCTCCTGTTCAGTCTGCACACTGCAGAAAGACGCAGCAGTTGGCACCTGTGTTTCGTCATCATCAGAGACATGCTGAGGTGGTATTCCCATGTCCTCATCATCAGGAAACATAAGTGCTTGTGCGTCAGTGCATTCTATGTCTTCCACCGCTGGGGAAGGGCTGGGTGGATGCCCTTGGGAAACCCTGCCAGCGGAGTCTTCAAACAGCATAAGAGACTGCTGCATAACTTGAGGCTGAGACAGTTTCCCTGATATGCATGGGGGTGATGTGACAGACTGATGGGGTTGGTTTTCAGGCGCCATCTGTGCGCTTTCTGCAGAAGACTGGGTGGGAGATAATGTGAACGTGCTGGATCCACTGTCGGCCACCCAATTGACTAATGCCTGTACCTGCTCAGGCCTTACCATCCTTAGAACGGCATTGGGCCCCACCATATATCGCTGTAAATTCTGGCGGCTACTGGGACCTGAGGTAGTTGGTACACTAGGACGTGTGGATGTGGCAGAACGGCCACGTCCTCTCCCAGCACCAGAGGGTCCACTAACACCACCACGACTATGTCCACGTCTGCGTCCCTTACTAGATGTTTTCCTCATTGTTATCGTTCACCACAACAACAAAAATATTATTTGGCCCAATGTATTGTATTCAAATTCAGCTGAATATAAATTTGAGGCCTAGTATTTAGGCACTGGGTGACCGGTATGGATTTAGTGACAGAATTAGACTTGGAAATGCACAGTAGCGTGTGTGTGAAGTTATTCTGAATGACCCTATGTGCACCTTGAATATTATATACCCTTTTAGGGATAGATTTCAAATAGCTCTGATATAGCAGAAACCACTAAATTAGGAAATTGCTAAATTGGGAATTGTATTTCAACCCTGAACAAAAAATGTGCTTTGACGGACACTAAATAACTTTCCCAGCCACAACAGTACAGCGGTAACGACAGATTTAGCGGGATATAAATTTGAGGCCTAGTATTTAGGCGCTGGGTGACCGGTATGGATTTAGTGACAGAATTAGACTTGGAAATGCACAGTAGCGTGTGTGTGAAGTTATTCTGAATGACCCTATGTGCACCTTGAATATTATATACCCTTTTAGGGATAGATTTCAAATAGCTCTGATATAGCAGAAACCACAAAATTATGAAATTGCTAAATTGGGAATTGTATTTCAACCCAGAACAAAAAATGTGCTTTGACGGACACTAAATAACTTGCCCAGCCACAACAGTACAGCGGTAACGACAGATTTAGCGGGATATAAATTTGAGGCCTAGTATTTAGGCGCTGGGTGACTGGTATGGATTTAGTGACAGAATTAGACTGGGATATGGCCAAAAAATAACCACACTATTGCTGGTTAAATGCACTTGGTGTGACAGCTTGACCAACCACACTACTGAGGGTTAAATGCACTTGGTGACGGGCGCAGCTTGCCCCTGATGTAGTATATGGCCAAAAAATGAACAGACTATTGCTGGTTAAATGCACTTGGTGTGACAGCTTGACCAACCACACTACTGAGGGTTAAATGCACTTGGTGACGGGCGCAGCTTGCCCCTGATGTAGTATATGGCCAAAAAATTAACAGACTATTGCTGGTTAAATGCACTTGGTGTGACAGCTTCACCCTGATGTAGGCTTTAGCCAAAAAACAACCACACCATTGAGGGTTAAATGCACTTGGTGACAGGCGCATCTTGCCCCTGATGTAGTATATGGCCAAAAAATAAACAGACTATTGCTGGTTAAATGCACTTGGTGTGACAGCTTCACCCTGATGTAGGCTTTAGCCAAAAAACAACCACACCATTGAGGGTTAAATGCACTTGGTCGCAGCTTGTGCTGGCGCACCACAAGACACAAAATGGCCGCCGATCACCCCAGAAAAAAGTGACTGACAAACGGTCTGGGCAGCCTAAAAACAGTGAGCAATTGAATTTCAGCAGCTCAATGATGCACAGCTGCAGATCGATCAATTAATCAAGTCCTTTGGAGGAGTTAATCAGCCTAATCTCGCCCTACTGTCGCAGCCGCAACCTCTCCCTACGCTAATCAGAGGAGAGTGACGGGCGGCGCTATGTGACTCCAGCTTAAATAGAGGCTGGGTCACATGGTGCTCTGGCCAATCACAGCCATGCCAATAGTAGGCATGGCTGTGACGGCCTCTTGGGGCAAGTAGTATGACGCTTGTTGATTGGCTGCTTTGTAGCCTTTCAAAAAGCGCCAAGAAAGCATCACAAAAGCGCCAAGAAAGCGACGAACACCGAACCCGGACTTTTACGAAAATGTCCGGGTTCGGGTCCGTGTCACGGACACCCCAAAATTCGGTACGAACCCGAACTATACAGTTCGAGTTCGCTCATCCCTACTCCGTACTTATGCCCTATGAGTAGGTCAACCACTTTGTACAGATAGAGATCCAATTCTTCTCGGCGGCTAGGGGAAGCGGAACAAAAGACGTCTCTATATAAACTAAAGGCTTATACGAATTCTGTGATGTTAAGCTTACGATTTAACCTGACATCCCTGGACTTTAGTATTACTAAAACCTCGCCACAGGCAATAGTTTTATTATCTGGGACCTCATGAGAAGCTATAAGTAAAGACGCCAGATTCACATCCTTACCGTCTAAGATGTCTTGCCTAATGTTGGCAGGAATAAAATGTGATGGAGCAATGTCAGGGAAACTGGCCGGTAATGCTTTGGATGTGGATTCAGAAACCGATGGAGGATTCAGAAACCGATGGAATTACTGGTCTCTGCATAATAGCACTAGAAGTGGAAGTCCTATTTTCGATGGCCTCTAGTCGGTTCTGAAAGCCGGACATGGATGAGGCCATGTTATTAATAGTGGCATGCAGCTGTGACAGTGAGGTTTGGATTGTGGACATGGACACAACTTCTTGACTGGGACCAGGTTCTGACTGCAGAAGGCAGAATAATTCGGCCTTCCTGGCTGACGCAGAGAAAGGAATTCCTCTCCGAAGGAGTTCAGCAGTAATTTTTGGCACAGTCCAAGATCTCATGGATGGGGTACCATCCCTCTCTGATCGTAGATCCGTGCTCACGATAGATGATGCAGATCCCTGGTCATCCATATCCTGTGACATGTCCATCTGCAATGATACAATATGTTATGACTGCCACTGGTGACCTGCTCCTGGGTGACTGCACCGTGCACATGCCCTGGAATAGACCTTAACTGACTACATGTGACACACCAACCACCAATGACAGATTAGTGAGTCTACCTGAGTGACTTACCCCCCTGTGCCAACCGATGCTCACCTGTTGCCCGTAGGAACGATGTGTCCCGCCCCAGAATCTAAAGTTAAAAATACCAATTTATATATATTTTTTTATTATCAGGAGATGAAAAGACGTGACGAACTTAGAAACGGAGCCTGAGGTCGTGACAGGGCTTAGTAAGGTGCCTGAGGAACGTGACAGGACTTATAGTGAGTCTGAGGATGTGACAGACTTAGTAAGGTGCCTGAGGTCGTGACAGGACTTATAGCGAGTCTGAGGTCGTGACAGGACTTATAGCGAGTCTGAGGACGTGACAGAATTCGTATAGTGCCTGAGGTCGTGACAGGACTTGTAGCGAGTCTGAAAACGTGACAGACTTAGTAATGTGCCTGCGGTCGTGAGTGGACTTGTAACGAGTCTGAAGATGTGACAACTGTTAAGGCGCCTAAGATGATGGTAAAAACTTGTAACGAGTCTGAGACTTATGGCGTGCCTGGAAAAGACTGACCGTGAAGGAACTTAACTAGCCCACTAGCCTGTGGGTCGTAGCAGGACTAGGACAAGACTGAGGGGTTTTATTATTATTATTATTATTATTTTTTATTTAAAGCTTAGTCAAGGCGGCCACATGGTTCCTACTGCAAACAAATTAACTCCCTCTCTCTCTCTCTCTCTCTCTCTATATATATATATATATATATATTTTTTTTTAACACCTACCTAGTCTATTGTTGAAATAACAGTCACTGCTGAAAAATAAATGATAGCATTCAGATGTGTAACCGCTTAGAGAGTTTACGTATTGTAACCTAGGAATACCCATTACCTTGATGAGGTGAAGGTAAAACGTAGCCTATGAAATTAGTCCGACTTAACCGGAGACCGTACACTGAACCTGATTGTGACATAATGAAACTTGATTCAGAAGGTGCTGTATACCGAACTATGCAGGTAATATGTGGTATCACGTGACAAAACCTCTGTAGACCCTTAGCTTAGGGTCAGTTTCAAATAACTCTATTAAATAGTAGAGCCCCTATGTGTTCTGCTGCCTTGAAAAATGCAGCTCACAGAGACCATCGCGCAACAGTCACTGAACCACTTACTTCTCTGAGTGTAGAAGCTCCTGCAGTCTACCCATGAGAGGACTTAAGCTGTGCCGTGCACCGGACTTACCCCTGAACGAACCTACGTGCCGGCCGAATGTGGCTCAGCTGACCGTTGCTGAGGATGGAGAAGAGACGCCGAAGCTGCCGTGCAGTGCGCCGCCGGGATACCAGAAGTCAAAAATGCGCATGCGCAGGGTACAACACCGAACTAGCCGTCGTGGAGAGGGAGCGTTCCCCCCCTCAGGACTATAAGTAGGTTGATAGGGAGCCTAGCCTTATACAAATACTGCAACTGCGTTGCCTACACTTAAAAGAGCAAAGCTCTGTAAAGAGGTTAAAGCTCTAAATGGGGATGTGGTATTCATCCAAGAAACGCATCTGCAATCAGCAGATACCAAACACCTTCAAAATAAACATTTCCCTTATATATATTCGGCAGCGGTTCCTAATAAAAAAGGAGGGGTTACCATTGCTATAAAAAAAATATGTGGCCATTTGGATATTTGATGGTGATGGGGGACTTTAACAAAATTATATGGCCAGCTTAACCTGCAACTACAATTAACAAACCTACACAGACAGAATAAAGAGGTGTACTCAGCTGAACTTGCCTACAAAATATCCAAGGTGCAAATGGAATTACATGTTCTAAACTCTTATCATTATGACCTGGCACTAAGACGCCTTCGCTTGAAACATTATTGGCATGTTAACAAATCAGGTGCCCTATTGGCTCGTTGCATCAAGTCCCTAATGCATAAGACCAAAATACCATATCTACAAGGCCCAAATGGAACTAAAATTATGGATCCTGAGGTAATTGCCAACTCATTTGCTAATTATTAGAACACCCTTTATAACTTGAAAGAAGATAATACCACACACCAACCATCTCACTATGAAATAGTGTCATTCCTGAACCAAATTTCCCTTCCCAGGATCTCCACATCCCACGTACAACAACTGTCTACAGAAATTACTGAACAGGAAGTAGCACACAAATCCCCTGGCCCAGATGGACTGACTAATTTTACAGAACGAACAAAGCCATCATCGCTCCTTATTTAACTAGGGTATACAATGACTTATTTCGAACAGGTATGTTCCCACCAGAAATGTTAGAAGCACTAATTGTTACCCTACCTAAACCAGGGAAACCTCCAGATTTACCAGCCAATTTTAGACCTATCTCGCTCCTAAATGTCGACTTAAAAATATATGCGACGATCTGGGCTCATAGGTTGAATGACATCCTCCCCTTAATAATAAGCAATGATCAGGTGGGCTTTGTGAACGGTCGTCAGGCATCAGATGGGACCCGTCGATTCCTGAACATCCTATCAGTGGTGGCTAAACGTCAGACTCCTTCTCTGCTACTCTGTTTAGACGTGGAGAAGGCGTTTGCTAGGATCCACTGGGGATATATTAGGGAGGTACTGGAGAAGTTTGGATTTCCCGCTATATTTCTGACCCATTCTCCATAACCAATGGAGTTAGATAGGGGTGCCCATTGACACCTCTCATTTTTTATATGGCTTTGGAACCATTAGCCCAGCACACTAGAACTTCTCCAGATATCAAGGGCATAAAATAGTCCCAGAAGAACATAAAATTGCCCTTTTTGTGAATGATGTTCTCATTTGCCTTCCCATTTTGCTAAAATTAGCTATTATAAAATATACACCACTAAATACTTAGCCATGGGGATGGGCATAAATTAGAAAACCCAGGCCAATCTTAAACAACGGTACCCCTTCCAATGGAAGACTTAGGCCTCTTTCACACGGGCGTCATGTTTTTTGCCCGGATAAGAGGCGGGTGCGTTGCGGGAAAATGTGCGATTTTTCCGCGCGAGTGCAAAACATTGTCATGCGTTTTGCACTCGCGTTAGAAAAATCCCGCATGTTTGGTACCCAAACCCGAACTTTTCACAGAAGTTCGGGCTTGGGATTGATGTTCTGAAGATTGTATTATTTTCCCTTATAACATGGTTATAAGGGAAAATAATAGCATTCTGACTACAGAATGCATAGTATAATAGTGCTGGAAGGGTTAAAAAAAATAAAAAAGTTAACTCACCTTATCCTCTTGTTCGCGTAGTTCGTTCCCGGTCTGTTCTTTGCTAGCTGTGGGCTTGGGCTGAATGACCTGTGGTGACATCAGATCACATGCTCCAATCACATGGTCCATCACCATGGTGATGGAGCATGTGATCTGACATCACCACAGGTCATTCAGCCCAAGCCCACAGCTAGCAAAGAACAGACCGGGAACGAACTACGCAAACAAGAGGATAAGGTGAGTTAACTTTTTTTTATTTTTTTAACCCTTCCAGCACTATTATACTAAGCATTCTGTAGTCAGAATGCTATTATTTTTCCTTATAACCATGTTATAAGGGAAAATAATACAGTGAATAGACTGTCACCTAGAACCCATGCGTGAAAATCGCACCGCATCCGCACTTGCTTGCGGATGCTTGCGATTTTCACGCAACCCCATTCACTTCTATGGGGCCTGCGTTGCGTGGATTATCGCACCGCAACGCACAAAGAGGAGCATGCTGCAATTTTCACGCAACGCATAAGTGATGCGTGAAAATCACCGCTCATGTGAACAGCCCCATAGAAATGAATGGGTCAGGATTCAGTGCGGGTGCAATGCGTTCAACTCACGCATCGCACCCGCGCGGAATACTCGCTCGTGTGAAAGGGGCCTTAGGGATAACTAACATTTCCACCTACTAAACTGCAGACCACAAACTACCAGTCCTTAATTAACCTGCTCCATACTGATATCAAATCCCTCTCGACATACCTCATCTTATGACTAGGACGTATTGCAGCTGCTAAGATGCTCCTACTTCCCAAGATACTATACTATTTCCGATGCCTACCCATATTGGTCCCTCGATAAGTCATTAAAAAAATCAAAAACATTATACTTAATTTCATTTGGTAATTATACACAACCAAATCAAGCTGGTCAAACTATTGTTATCAATTGTGAGCTAGACCCTTTAATCCAATAATATTTCACACATAGTGCATAGCTTAATAAAACTTAGCCTTTAATAATTTCAAATAAAATAATAGGCCTATAAATTTAAAAAATATTGCATTGAATACAACTATAGAACTGCATGAGTATGTTGAACTGCAGTATGATCACAAATGAGGAAGGGACCCAATAAAGGGATAGTGGTAATGATAGAGTGAGAGGAAAAAATCTGACAGAAGGACACAATGCTGGGTCACAAGCCCTAGGTGTCCCTAAGTCTGTCTCTATCCCCACTCTCACTTTCAAACCCTAGAGTCTCCCTTCCTAAATTTAGACTGCCCAGCTTCGTCCAGCAGATGTGAACAGGTCCGATCACTCCTGACGCCACTAATAGTCAAAAAACAAACAACTGGCAGAAAACAGAGTTGGCAATACAGTGTTCCTGCCTGATATGATCAGGCCTTGGTAATTCAACACTAATGTCACTCAGTAAACTAGGGACCTAATGATGTCCCTTGTAATAATAAACAAACATGTATCCAACGCGTTTCATTAGTAGTTACCAATTCCTCAGGGGACTAAACTATATACTTATGACCACAAGATACCAGGTCACAAATCAGGTGTATCAGATAAACACAAATCAGTTACAATCCAAGCTGATATAATATAATCAGCCCAAATCCACTTTTATTCAATGCTCAAAACTCATATGGTGTTCACTCCCAGATATTGAATCAGTCATTATGGTCAGATGTTGCCAATAAATATTACTAACTATTCAATGAAATGTGCCCAAAGCGCTTGGCAGCAACAATTCAAAGGTACAGAGTCACCATTAACTTTACTTTTCTGCTTAATGTTAGATGGGCATTCTATGCAGACAGGTGATGCGGATGTCCTCCTCGGCGTCCTGCGTATGGCAGCAGCGGTGTGAGTACACTGGCAGCTTGTTTAAAACGCAGCGCTTCTCCGCCCATCTACGCCTCTTCTCCGTCACGTGACCGGATCACATATCGAATCATGTGCTCCTCTCACGGTCATGTGATCAAGCGGCTCCAGGAAGTATTCAGGATGCAGATACCCATTCATTACCTGGCAACCGCTCTAACATACCAACGTCACCGGTGGGCGGGATGGTCGCAATACACTAGGTTAGACTACTGGGCAACGATAGTCGACAACATGCAATGCTCTAATAATATACATACCCTGGGGATTTGCCAAGTCCGCAGACCCCAGGGAGGTATTACAGAGTTTATAAGGCCGAATATTTATCATTTCTGACGTAGCAACAATTATCTATATAACATCCTTATCTCAGCAGCTATGGTCGGGAACCTAAATAATAGGTAATCCTCTAATCTGAAAATGGCACAACAGTGGATCACATCCATATCAAAAGGACGCGAAACACTGGTTGCCTAATGGAGTGTTTGGACAGGAGGGGAGGTGGTTAACAGTGATTGTTCAAGGATCAATATAGCAACTGAAGGACAATTGCTCATTGAGCCCCATAGGGTACACCGTGTTGAGCTGAAAAATCCACCATGTTTCTCTCTGAAGGACCCTCCTGTCCCAATCTCCTCCTCGTCCTGGTCGTGGGACCACCTTAATCCCTATGAATTTAAGATTGGAAAAGTCACCATTATGTACACTGTTGATGTGTTTCGCCAACGGTGTCTATCTTTTATTTCTTATGTCGCCGAGCTGTTCCCCCACCCGTCGCCGCAGCTCACGGGTAGTTTTGCCTACGTACTCCAGGCCACAGTCACAATTTGCCTTGTAGACCACCCCTTTGGTACGGCAGTTTACAAAGTGTCTAATTTGATTATCCTTGTTTGTGACATTGCTACTGAAGGAACGTCCCTGGGTGATATGTGGACAAGCCACACAGCCACTACAGTGATAACATCCCATGGGGCGCCGGAGCCACATTTCCTTTTTGTCTTGTGTTTCACTGAAGTGGCTGTGGACCAGGCGGTGTTTTAGGCTGAGGCCCCTGCGATATGTTACTTGCACAGTTTCAGATCATTTGTGATCATACTGCAGTTCAACATACTCATGCAGTTCTATAGTTGTATTCAATGCAACATTTTTTAATTTCATTTGGGCAAATGGCTGACCGAGAGTACCTGCTTCTACTCTATATCTCCTGTATCCAGTGGAGGCCTGGGATGCCCTTCTATCCTGATGTATTATAGAGTAAATATGCTAGACCAACTCAAATAGTTATGGAGAATCTATTCTAGTAAACAGTGGGTAACAATGGAACAGTATTTAGTGGAGACATCCAATTTGAAGTTCTTCTTGTGGAGCTATTCTTAGAGCAAAAAACCCCACTCATCTCCTTCACTCTCCTTTCAAGCAGGGATCAACATGTGAACTAGGTACCCTGCGATCAAGACATTAATTCCCCTAAGACGGCTTGCTACACCATTACAGGTCTACAAGCTCTAATTCCAGGCTTAGATCTGTCAGGGTGGATTAATAAAGGTGTTGACACCCTAGGGATGATCCTTAAAGATCAGATTCTCTTTCCTGTCTCACAAATTATGGAAGACTTTGGTATTGATAAAGCGATTTCTATAAATATCTCCAATTAAGACATTTATTAAACAAGTTACCACACTCCTCTACCTCCCCCCCACCGCCAAACTAACAGCTTTGAAAGTTTCTTCTACAATATAGCTTTGAGAAGGAAAGGTCTGTCCAAATGCTACCATGCTAGGCAATATTAGCCTACCATACATCAGGACCACCGCCATTTCTAACTAAATGGGAATTGGATCTGCGTCGCTACTTTACTGCAGAGCAATGGGACCACATATTTAAGCTTAGTGTCAACACATCCAAATGTATTAATCACTTGGAGGCAACAAGAAAACCTTTACATAGATAGTACTTTACACCATATCGTTTATTTAGGATTTTTCCTCAGTCCTCTTCCTTATGTTGGTGCTGTAATACAGAGGTTGGAACGTTGATGTATGTATGGTGGCATTGCTCTGGGGTAATAAACTTTAGGTGTGATGTGTCCAGACTTCTGAAACAAATATTTGGATCTCCACTCCCATGGGAGCCAGAAGTAGCTCTACTGAATACTCCTATCTACAACCCTTCTTACCTAAACAGAAATAATTAATAAAGTACTAACTACATAATGGAAGAAGCCATTGCTAACCAAACTGGTAAAGCTTTACAGAACACACTTAGCTGGGAAAAATGGAGGGTATTCATGAGTACAGACAAGACGATGTCCTGTATATTCAATGCTTTCTCTTTTTAGGCAATTGTATTGGCTGTTCATGCTCTACATAGGCTATGCGTGGGCTATATTAGGATTAACAAGGTCACCTCCAGTAAATAAACTTGAAAGACAAGAAACTGCCAAAAATATATGGATGCTATTATTGTTATTAGGCTAGTATTGTATTGTGTTTCTTCACTTTTCTGAAAGTATGTTTTTACTTGTAATGCTTTCTTTTGTAAATCAAAAACCAATAAACCATTATGGAACAGAAAATATTTAATACATTAGTTTTTGAAGACAGGCCGCCACAGATTCAGACACATAGTGTATGTGTGAATAGTAAAGATACACATAATACTGACACACAAGAACATTTAGAAGAGGATGATTTTAATGATTGTCCTAATTGTCAAACACATAGAAGATCTGGAAGATCAGATGGAAACTAGGACACAACTAATAACAAAATTACGCCACAGTATGAAAAAAGTTTCTGTCAGAGATAAGGGTGCGTCCTACGTTCCAGACACTAGTCCAGCTGATGTAGATGAAGGAATAGAGGTGGAGGAAATTACACGATAGGGCAGGCAAATTAAATTTAAAAATACATGATCAGTTAATAAATATTACTTAAGATATCCCAGCTTATAATGATAAGATGGATGCATTTCACAATGCTGATATCTTTGAATTTAATACTGATAAGATTAACCTTAATAATGAACAGAAAAACTAAGTATTTAAAGTATGGCTTCCAGTAATCTGGGCCTAAATATAGTGTCTACAACCTGTGGTGTTCTGTATGCAATGCTGCACTACATCAGAAAACATTGTATTGCAGATTCCAATGCTCTGGGCCTTAGTGTCTATAATCTGTGGGGTTCTGTAGCCAAATAGTGTACTACATTATAAAACAGTGTGTGTATTGCAGATTCCAATAAACTAGGCCTAATCTGTGGCGTTCTGTTACCAATACTGTACTGCAACGAAAAACTGTGCCTATATGACAGATTCAAAGCTCTGGGCCTTGTATAGTGTTTATAATATGTGGTGTTCTGTAGTGGAGAGTGTAATGCATCAGAAAACAATGTCTGTATGGCAGATTCCAGTAATCTGGGCCTAAATATAGTGTCTACAACCTGTGGTGTTCTGTATACAATGCTGCACTACATCAGAAAACATTGTATTGCAGATTCCAATGGGCTGGGCCTTAGATAGTGTCTATAATCTGTGGCGTTCTGTAGCCATTGTTGTACTACATTATAAAACAGTGTGTGTATTGCAGATTCCAATAAACTAGGCCTATTCTGTGGCGTTCTGTTACCAATACTGTACTGCAACAGAAAACTGTGCCTATATGACAGATTCCAAAGCTCTGGGCCTTGTATAGTGTCTATAATCTGTGGTGTTCTGTAGTAGAGAGTGTAATGCATCAGAAAACAATGTCTGTATGGCAGGTTTCAGTAATCAGGGCCTAAATATAGTGTCTACAACCTGTGGTGTTCTGTATACAATGCTGCACTACATCAGAAAACATTGTATTGCAGATTCCAATGGGCTGGGCCTTAGATAGTGTCTATAATCTGTGGCGTTCTGTAGCCAATATTGTACTACATTATAAAACAGTGTGTGTATTGCAGATTCCAATAAACTAGGCCTAATCTGTGGCGTTCTGTTACCAATACTGTACTGCAACAGAAAACTGTGCCTATATGACAGATTCCAAAGCTCTGGGCCTTGTATAGTGTCTATAATCTGTGGTGTTCTGTAGTGGAGAGTGTAATGCATCAGAAAACAATGTCTGCATGGCATATTCCAGTAATCTGTGGCTAAATATAGTGTCTACAACCTGTGGTGTTCTGTATACAATGCTGCACTACATCAGAAAACATTGTATTGCAGATTCCAATGCTCTGGGCCTTAGATAGTGTCTATAATCTGTGGCGTTCTGTAGCCAATAGTGTACTACATTATAAAGTTATCTACCAGGATGCCTTGTCACAACAGTTTTAGAGGAACACATGTGAAGAAAATGTGACTTTTAAAAATACCTTTATTTATAATCAGGCGGGTATAGGTATGTAAATACCGACAGTATTGTTCTACAGTTATCACAATTGTTTTTTTTTTATCATAGGGGAGTAGTGGCCCCCAAAAGGAAGAACATTCATAGTGACGGGATAGACACTCAAAGTTTAGGTAGATGGATATCAGTGTAGTCCACAAGGGCAGGGCAGAGGAACTTACCATACAGGCCCTGAAGACTGCTAAGCCCAGGGCGACCCCCTGATGGTGGAGGTTCCCTGTCCCCGAACCTAGTGCTATCCGGTCCCTAATAAACCCTAATCAGGGAGAAAGATAATAACAATAAGGTAGAGGGTGGTTGGTTGTCCTATGGAGTGGACATCACCACCACTCTCTAAACCAAAAACAAAAGCCCCGACGCGTTTCGCCTAACACTTGTCAGGCTCATCAGGGGGGAAATAAATCAGGATAAGTAAACAGAAATAGTAAAATTACAATACTTAGCTCTACGGCCACATGTCAACACAGCGTTTTTTTTTAGGTCACCAGGGAAAAAGCAAGAGAGCTCTCTATCCCACTACAGATGCCTAGAAAAAAGTATATAAACAAAGCCATATCAATATGAGACCCACATGTTATAGACTTCAAATAATCAGACAATACCAGAGCCAGAAGCATACGTATCCACACACACTGCCCTGTTCCTACTTACAAGTGGGAAGATGGTGGATATCCCAAAGAAAAATACCAAGTTGTGTGGGCCAAGAGCTGACTCTGGCCGTGGTGGCGCCAACTATTTAAAACCCACGCTCACCAGAACCAGCTTCCGGATGCAAATCCTCCTGTCCTTGTGACTTCCGGTAGCGTGGAACGCATCGTGAGCCGCATAGGGCTGGATGCAGATACCGGAAGTGCTAGGACGTCAGTTCACGGCTCCCTTGTGGAACGCATCGTCAGGCAGAATATCACTGTTGTAGAACCGGATGAGAGGATTAATCAACAAGACAATAAAAAAGCATCGGAGCCTCGGTATAATATAAGGATCATCCGACACAATGTTTATTAAATGTAATTTTTATTTTATAGAGGCCCACCACCATCGGCCAGACGTAAAAGGGGGAACCTCATACGCACATAGAAGTTTTTCCAATAATGAAGGGTATAGAGAAATGATACAAAAGAGGATAGTCATCACTTATGTCAGCTCCCTTATATAATGATAAGCAAAAAAAGCGAGAAGAACAAAAAGGTATAACATAGATAAGGTGACCTGATAAAATATCACCATGGAAACAAGATGCTTCTCGCGTCGATTAGTCCAGTTAAAGGGCAACATACCAACAATAAGAGACTTATTCACGAAGGGAAGTATATATTTAGACGAACAGGAAATTTTAGATGAAACATGTAAAGTTGAGTCTTTCATTCAACCCAAGTGGGGACAGGGACTGGGACTGAAAGCGGTATATCCAAGAGGCCTCCTTTTCAAGGATCCTTGAGCAGAGCCCACATCACCCGCATGGCACTTGATAAAATGATGGGCCACGTGTGTATCTTTTAGTTTTTTAATATCATTTAGGTGCTCGCAGACCCTTCTTCGAAGTTCTCTTTTGGTTTTGCCAATGTAGTCCATAGGACAGTTACAGTACATTGGAAAATGTATACAACGCCTTTAGTTCTGCAATTTGCAAAATCCCGGATGGCAAAAGAGCGTTGTGTAACAGAGCAGGTCACTGTCTTCAAGGTATTAATAAAATTGCAGGCCTTACACGATCCGCATCTGAAGACACCCAGAGGCTTGCGGTCTAACCCTCTTTTTTTGGGCCCTCATAGTGGCTGTGAACTAAACGGTCCCGCAAGCTTCTTCCTTTCCGGTAGGTCACTTGGGGATATTCCCTGATCACCTGCATTAAATCGGGGTCCATTGTTAGAACTGGCCAGTGTTTTCTCAAAATGGAGGTCACTTCCTTATTGCTAGAGTCGAAGGTGGCAATTAGACGGATCAGATCCTCGTCTGAACCGTCTCTGAGCCTTGGCATCAACAGGTCTTCCCTTTTCTTCGACTCTGCATGTTGGAAAGACTCCTTTAGAAGGGGTAAGGGATAACCTCTTTGTAGTAGTCTGATTTTTAGTTTCCGTGATTCCAAGTAGAAATTGCTTCCCGAGGAACAGTTCCTGCGAACCCGCAGGTACTGTCCCCTGGGGATCCCTCTCTTCACAGCCGTGGGGTGGGTAACTATCCCAGTGAAGGATGCTATTGGTCGCCGTCGGTTTACGATACACTGAAGTACTAAGGGTCCCCTCGTTTTTTTTTACCACTATGTCAAGGAACATAATCTGCTCCATCTGGATCTCAAAGGTGAAGCTCAGGCCAATATCGTTTTGATTTAAGGTGTTAATAAACTTATGGAATGTGGACGTGCTACCCTTCCAGATCAGAAACATATCGTCGATGTAACGAGTCTAGAAGGTAATATTCTCGCTCCACCAATGGTGCCGATCTGGGAAGACAAATTTGTCCTCCCACCAACCCAGGAGGAGATTGGCATACGTCGGGGCACAGGAATTCCCCATTGCCGTCCCCGTGAGTTGGTGGTAATAGGAACCATTGAACAAGAAAAAATTATGAGTTAGAGTGTATTCTAGAAGCCGTAGGATAAAATCATTATGTTGGGAAAACTGAGTACCTCTGGTATTGAGAAAGTAGGTAACAGCCCCAATCCCTTGGTCATGTGGAACGTGTAAAGCGATTCCACGTCTATGCTAGCCAGAATACTATTGGGATTAACGGTTAACGTTTCAATTTTACGGAGAAAGTCCATTGAATCCCTAGTAAAAGATGGTAAAGTCGACACAAAGTCACGGAGTACCTTGTCCAGGTAGATTCCACTATGATGTGTTAAGGAATCAATACCTGACAAGATGGGATTTTTTTTATAGCTTTTTTTATCGTTTAATAAAGTAAGGCACATTTGTTGGTACTTATGATGATCGAGGAGTACCAGGTTGCCACCCTTATTGGATTGTTTGATAATCAAGTTTTTATTATTCTCCAAATGTCTTAGTGCCTTGGACTCTGGCACAGATAAATTCAAATGATAGAAGTCATTTGTTTGTAATTGTTCGATTTCTGAAGTCACCAGGTGCAAAAAAATATCGATATGCTCGGTATTAACCAATGGTGGCAATCTGGTACTCCGAGATCATAGTTTCGTAAAGGGTCCTTTACCCGGTGTTCTTGAACCCTATTCCCAAAGTTCCATGAGATTTTGAAAATCAGGGAAATCCTCGGGGTTGATTCCCAGATCTAAACACGTTTTTTTATTATAGTTTTAAAAAAAATTGGGCCACTTCAGCTTTCTCCCAAACAGATTAAGATCCTTAACCCACGGTGTCATGTCCTGTCGTGGGCACAAATGATAATCCCTTCTGTAGGAGGCTCATCTCGGCAGGAGTCAAGCTATAGTCAGAAAGATTAATTACCTGTAATTGATCTGTCAAATGTTCTTGTTGCGGTCCCTTAACTGGTAAGAGGCCGGGCCTTTGGCTAAAAAAGGGGAGGAGGAAGAAGAAGACGGTATAGCGTTTAAGGCAGGTAACGAGACAGCGTTGGCTAAACTTTGATACAGAATTTGCTGGGGTGTACTATCTGTTTGGGTAAGATTCTGGGGCCCTGATGGCATACATCAGGGCCCCAGAAAGGAGAAAGGAAAGGTGTTGTTACTTGTTATTATTGTGGGAAAATAGGACACTTAAAATGGCAATGTAGGAGACACAAAATTCAGGGAAAGAAAATGGTTTTGTGCCAATATCTCCTCCTCCAGAGCAGGATCAGTCACAATCACCGTATGCACCTTTATAAAAAAAAATAGAGAATTACCATTGAATAACGCAAAGCACAAAGGGAAATATTATGGTGTTAAGACTGAAGGACAACTGGTTTGTTACCTTCCCCGTGACTAGAACAAACTATGACCCCTCGTCCTTTGGAATTAGTAGCTCCAGTTTGATTGGATAAATGTGGGAGACCATTTGTAAGGGGATCCTTACAGGGCAAAGAGGTTACATTTCTCATTGACACAGGAGCTCAATTAAGCGTGACTAATCAGGAATTACCTCTTATTCCAAATACACCTGTTTGTACAATTGTTGGTTTTAGTGGAAAAAGCGGCACTAAAGCGACTTTAGCTCAGAATGTTGTTTTGGAATTTCCTGTCTATCTGAAAACTAAAATTGACATTTGGCATAGTACTAACTCTGAAAACATCATAGAAACTGACATAATGAAAAAAATGGGGTTGTGTCATTGACTTAGGAAATAAGGTGATCTGGAAAGATGTTGATGGATCTAAACCTGTAGTCATTGATCCCACTGAATACAGTCATGTTGGTACAGTTTGTTTACCAGAAGTTGTTTCTTCAGAACATTTGTGGCCAGATACTGGTACTAATGAAATAACAGTACATGGCTCGGCGGCACCTCAAAGTGTAACTAATGCTCCTACCACTCCAGTAGATACGATCCTTGTCCACCAATGGCCTCACGATAGTAGATGTTGTCGGAGGCTGAAAATGATGGTAAGGAAGGGTTAGGGAGGCTGGCTACCTTGCCCTGTAATTCCCTGCAAGGTCCTACACTAAGCCCTGATCACCTAGTCACGGACCCCCGCGACCAGGTGCTACAGGAACCTAACCCTGGAATTGATCTCCCTATTGAGCCCTCTCATGCATAATCCCTTCATGCATGTTTCGCTTTATGATGAGTAAAAAGCTCATCAGGGGAAACGCAAGGGAGCTGCGGGCTGTTTGGTAACTGAGACGTACGGAAATAGATGCCATCCGTACCGACCTGATACCAAATGATTGTCCAGAGCCAAGATGGAGCTTCAATTGGACATGATGGCAATGTAGCAGGGGGAGGTCAGTTGATAATAATGTCATTCTTCCTGCACGACCTGATGTAGTCCGCAGTGGCGGTGGATCCCGCCACCATTTAAACACTAGCCCCAGAATGAGGCTTCGTTAGCGCCCCACCCTTACTACATCACGTTGCGTGTCATGTCTGCGCATGCGCGGTTAGATATATGCACATGACTATGGAGCGCTGAGCGGGCGATGGTGAATACAGTGATGTCACCACGTCTAGTCTCATTGAATCACACAACAGTAGAATGACTTAGTTGCCGGGCGACCGAGGCGCTCTCCCCGGCCACTGATATGTGGTCGCGCTACTGTATATATGTATGGCATTTTAGCAAATTAGATATTTTAGAGTTTGGATGAATATGTTGGTCCAAAACAAATCATTAGAGGAGGGTGCGGGGCAGGAACAAGCACCACCAACATTTGTGGCCAGATACTGGTGATGATCAAGTTTTAAAAGGAATTGTACAGTCGTGGCCAAAAGTCTTGCGAATTACATAAATATTGAAAATTGGAAAAGTTGCTGCTTAATTTTTTATAATAGCAATTTGCATATACTCCAGAATGTTATGAAGAGTGATCAGATGAATTGCATAGTCCTTCTTTGCCATGAAAATTAACTTAATCCAAAAAAAAAAACATTCCACTGCATTTCATTGCTGTCATTAAAGGACCTGCTGAGATCATTTCAGTAATCGTCTTGTTAACTCAGGTGAGAATGTTGACGAGCACAAGGCTGTAGATCATTATGTCAGGCTGATTAGGTTAAAATGGCAGACTTGACCTGTTAAAAGGAGGGTGATGCTTGAAATCATTGTCCTTCCATTGTTAATCATGGTGACCTGCAAAGAAATGCGTGCAACCATCATTGCGTTGCATAAAAATGGCTTTACAGGCAAGGATATTGTGGCTACTAAGATTGCACCTCAATCAACAATTTATAGGATCATCAAGAACTTCAAGGAAAGAGGTTCAATTCTTGTTAAGAAGGCTTCAGGGCATCCAAGAAAGTCCAGCAAGCGCCAGGATCGTCTCCTAAAGAGGATTCAGCTGCGGGATCGGAGTGCCACCAGTGCAGAGCTTGCTCAGGAATGGCAGCAGGCAGGTGTGAGCGCATCTGCACGCACAGTGAGGCGAAGACTTTTGGAAGATGGCCTGGTGTAAAGAAGGGCAGCAAAGAAGCCACTTCTCTCCAAAAAAAACATAAGGGACAGATTGATCTTCTGCAGAAAATATGGTGAATGGACTGCTGAGGACTGGGGCAAAGTCATATTCTCCGATGAAGCCTCTTTCCGATTGTTTGGGGCATCAGGAAAAAGGCTTGTCCGGAGAAGAAAAGGTGAGCGCTACCATCAGTCCTGTGTCACGCCAACAGTAAAGCATCCTGAGACCATTCATGTGTGGGGTTGCTTCTCATCCAAGGGAGTGGGCTCACTCACAATTTTGCCCCAAAACACAGCCATGAATAAAGAATGGTACCAAAACACCCTCCAACAACAACTTCTTCCAACAATCCAACAACAGTTTGGTGAAGAACAATGCATTTTCCAGCACGATGGAGCACCATGCCTTAAGGCAAAAGTGATAACTAAGTGGCTCGGGGACCAAAACGTTGACATTTTGGGTCCATGGCCTGGAAACTCCCCAGATCTTAATCCCATTGAGAACTTGTGGTCAATCCTCAAGAGGTGGGTGGACAAACAAAAACCCACTAATTCTGACAAACTCCAAGAAGTGATTATGAAAGAATGGGTTGCTATCAGTCAGGAATTGGCCCAGAAGTTGATTGAGAGCATGCCCAGTCGAATTGCAGAGGTCCTGAAAAAGAAGGGCCAACACTGCAAATACTGACTCTTTGCATAAATGTCATGTAATTGTCGATAAAACCCTTTGAAACGTATGAAGTGCGTGTAATTATATTTCACTACATCACAGAAACAACTGAAACAAAGATCTAAAAGCAGTTTAGCAGCAAACTTTGTGAAAACTAATATTTGTGTCATTCTCAAAACTTTTGGCCACGACTGTACAATGTACTCCTTCTTTGATAACCCGAACCTTGTATGCCAAACTTGAACACAAGTACGTTCATCCCTAGTCCTGTGGGCTATACGTTGACGTCATGTCACCCCCATATCATGAACATATAGAAGAAGCAGGCGGGGACAATGGATCCTATTTCCCTCCAGTGGAAATCTCATGCTAACTTCTCTCCATTTTCTCAGGTTCGCAGGCTGAAGGGATATTGTGACAAAACGTCATGTGATTCTTTAATTCCTATTTTCTGCTGCTGCAGATTGTAGTATTTCTATGTGAAGCACAGGTAGCAACATCTTTCCTGAAATGCTTCACCACCCCAGCGGACAAAGCCAGCATTTGTCACCATGCGGTCTCTCTGGACAAAATGGGGGCCAAAGAATGTCTCCAGAGGCTATCTCAATCATTCTATTAGTGACTGGGAGTCCCTATGTCCCATAGACACCGATTACCTGTCCTGAATGAGTTATCTCAATTGCATATCAAACTCTAAGATTTAAAGAGGACCTTTCACCGATTTTTACACTGTGAACTAAGTATACAGACATGTAGAGCGGCGCCCGGGGATCTCACTGCACTTACTATTATCCCCGGACGCCGCTCTGTTCTCCTGCTATGCCCTCCGGTATCTTCGCTCACTAAGTTATAGTAGGCGGAGATTTCAGTCACTAAGTTATGGTAGGCGGAGTCTGCCCTTGTTCTGCTCTAGCGCTGGCCAATCGCAGCGCAGAGCTCACAGCCTGGGAGGTTATTTTCTCCCAGGCTGTGAGCTCTGCAATGCGATTGGCCAGCGCTACAGCAGAACAAGGGCAGACTCCACCTACCATAACTTTGTGACCGGAGATACCGGAGGGCATAGCAGGAGAATGGAGCGGCGCCCGGGGATAATAGTAAGTGCAGTGAGATCCCCGGGCGCCGCTCTACATGTCTGTATACTTAGTTCACAGTGTAATAATTGGTGAAAGGTCCTCTTTAAGATATATAACTTAGGGAGTGGCGCTTTTTACCTTTTCTTTTTTGTGGACATTTACCCTCTGTCTTGTGAAATTGTATCACCACACGTTGGTTCTTTGCCACACCTTCTATAATACCATTGATTAGGTGTTTGGTCCTTTCAAACACTTTCCTATGAGCAGCCTTCCCTTCCTCTCACTACAGAATTTTTTTTTTCTTCCATCTCCCTTCACCTGAACCATCCCCACCACTGTCGGCGCCCCTTTATTCCATTCCCTCTGGGGGTTTTATGATCCCGTAGGATTTAAAAAACGTCCTTCTATTTTTTCTTAGTTTTTACTGTTTCTATGTGAAGCACATGTAGCAACATCTTTCCTGAAATGCTTCACCACCCCAGCGGACAGAGCCAGCATTTGTCACCATGCAGTCTCGCTGGACAAAATGGGGGCCGAAGAATGTCTCCAGAGGCTACACTGGGGCTTTGACCCCCTTAATAACATCTTGATATGTCACTATTATCTGCTTCTATTTCCCTTTGCTTCTTCATGTTATATATAGTATTCAACTGGATTGACACAGCCTTATATAATCACAAGGGTGTACCTCCTTAATCTATAAATCAACAAAAGAGAACTGGTACCATGGAATACCTAATAAAATGTATCTTTATTTGACATAAAAACATATAAAAAAGATAAATATATCCTTTTATAGACAAAAATACATATACATAGAGACCATACAGGGTGCCAACAGAGAATGGTCCACAATAGCTGTTATCTTATTATTAACTAGTCATGTAGTATTATATATTTGAAGTGTGAGACATCGCTGGTAATTCGTATCAAAATCAGCATACCATATCTAAGCTGTCTCTAAACATCAATGCCGCTGTCTCTCACTTCAAATACACATAGCATCACTGGGATCGGGGTGTGGATGAAACTATATTAGCAGGGTTGGCGCCATATGTTATTCGCAGCCTATTGCATATTCTATGATACAAGTGCCAACACCGATAAGCGTTTGTCTCTTACCCCAAAATCCTGTGGTTCAAATGTGGTCAGTCTCTGCTAGGCATTCCTCATCCTCGACGCACTGTTTCGCTTATTGCTTCCTCAGGAGGATCGGTTTCTAAATGGCTTTGGAGGTCTTTTTATTTTGGAAATGGCCAATGGCTGGTTGTACTCAGGTCATGTGATGTCGCTACCTATCAGCTGTGATACTACTTCCTATCAGCTGTATCCTTGTTGGCGCATCGCACGATCGTCTGGCATAGGATGTTAAAGGGACTTCCGCCCTTCCGTCTGCGCGATTCACGTGAGGGCAGAATACGTCTGACGTCACATGGATCACGCCTAACGGGACTGGCGAAAGTTTTTCCTGCCCGCGAGCCGCGATGCGCTCTGGATACCCTGATCTATTAATCTACAAGTGAACATGGAAGTTTTCCCCTACTCATAATCCATTCATTCCTATGGTATGTATACTGTGTATATATACCATTCTCCCCTCATATATTCATACTATTATTGGATGAGTATAGGCGGCATATCAGATCTCACATTTGAATACAGAATCTTGGGGCATGAGGAGAACCTATATTATTTCGATCTTGTCATATATTTCCACCTAGTTATAGTACATTAACATATATTCTTTAGTTAAGCTCCTACCTCTAAAGGTCACCAGTATCTCCTTTTAACATTATACTTGTTACACATATTGCGATATGATGTACAGCATCCCATCCAGCGGTCGCGCAAGAGATTTTGCATATTCATATATACATGGCATATTTATTTATTATCAAATATGGGTATTTTAAAGAGTAAGACCGCTCTCAGCAGTATGCTTAAAATAGATGAATATCGTGTGTGTTTATTTATTTATCAATTGCACAGTCGCTGGACTATGCAATACATCACATCGCACATACTTGTACTTCATATCGTATATGTCCCACAACCAATATTAAACTCTTTCCCTCTATTACATAATAAAGTGCCAAGTGCAAAGAATTGACCATATATCAGAGTTGCGGGTGTCCGTCCATATATTTCTCCACATACATGGTATGTGAGAGATATTTTATTCAATTAACTTGTCTATTCGACAGTATATCTCTATTTTATTCAATTGACATACCTATTGGACAGTATATGTCTTTATATATCCGGTCATATTGATCCATCATGCATTTCTCTTTACATATGTGTCTTACATCCGCAAGTCCGTATATACCCCATTCTTACTTAATCAATCTACAAAAGTGTAAATGTGCAGAATAAAGTGCATATTTGTTACCACATCTTAATACCATTGCGTCCATAAATATACTCACTCATAAGTCACGAGTGAGTGGACGTTAATCCTTTCCCATATCCAAAAAGTTGTCAAATTCATAATATACATTAAAGTGTACTGTGCTGATTATTCATCATGACTACATTTAATTTTCTATGTGATAAATAGTCTGATTTTGTCCTATCTTCACTAAAAATACCATCTAAAATTACTTCACCAATTATCTCCTTTGATGTGATCTTGCAATCTTATTTAACAGTGCAGAACATAAATATCATATCCAATTGCTGTGAATACATTAAATATTTTTTATATACATCCATATAGATGTGGGCACATAGTATATGGATTTACAATACTTTCATCTAACATTAAACCTGAGCTGCTACATATATATATATATATATATATATATATATATATATATATGTACTGGATTGTCATTCTATACTGGTCCCTAACATGCTTATCACTCAATATTTATTTCCTATACAGCTCATTCATTAACTTATTGATATGTCTTGTATATACCATTCGTAGCTAGTTCGTACATCTGTATGATTCTGAGGTCTCTTGTTTTTCTTCTTTTTTCTTTTCCTTTTTCTCTTTTTTCTTTTCTTTCCATATTCATCTTTGCATTTCTTTATCAGTGGCGGGTTTTAGAGTCAGCCGTCAACCATTCCAGAACTAACCTTGTGAATTCTACATAAATCAACAAAAGACAGTGTTAAAATATTGTACTTATAACTCTATATTAAAAAGCTGTCTAAAGCCTCCTACCACTACAAGAAGGAACTAAATCCCAGGGTTTCATTCAATCCCTTGGGTGCCATCGTACCTAATCTAAAGATCCACTTGCTCTCGACTTGGGCCAGTTTTTTACTCAGATCTCCCCCTCGTATTCCCATGTGGATCTGGTCTATGCCTGTAAATTTTAAACGTTTTTCATTACTTTGGTGGTATAATTTGAAATGTCTTGGAATTGTTTTAAGGTTGTTTATATCTTCTTCTTCTTTACTTTTCTCTATATCACGTACGTGTTCCCTGATCCGTATCCTCAATTCTCTGGTTGTGAGGCCTATATAGATTTTATTACAGGGACACCTAGCGTGATATATCACTCCTTTTGATGAGCAAGAGATGTACTCTCTGATTTTATACCTTTTGTCATGGTTTAGGCCAGTAAATTCTGTAGTTTTTATCATATTTTTGCATGCCTTGCATGCCCCACATGGGTAGGATACTTTTAGTTTGTTTATGCCCTCATTATCTGTTTCCCTCACATAGTGGCTATGCACCAGTAGATCTTTAAAATTCCTTGCCCTCTTAGCTGTTATTAGGGGTTCTTCCGTAATGCACTTTTTTAAAACCATATCTGTTTGTAGTATGTTCCAATGTTTTTTTAAGATGTCTTTTATTTGCCACCACTGGCTGTTATACTCAGTTAGAAATCTGGTTTTGTATGACATATTTTCGTCTTTTATTATATTAGGGCACAGTAGTTGTTCTCGGGTCTTTTTCTTTATTTTGCCTATTCCTTTCTTAATTTGTCTGTTGCTATAGCCCCTAGCTTGGAATCTCTCAATCATTTCCTTACTCCGTTCTTTGTGTTTACCTTCGTTGGAGCAGATTCTTTTTATTCTTGCAAATTGTCCAGTGGGTATTCTATTGATAGTGGTTTTTAAGTGCGATGATTCTGCATGCAATAACTCATTGACCGCAGTTTCCTTCCTGTACACATCGGTTTCTAGTGTGCCATCATCTTTTATTTGTATCTTCAAATCCAGGAAGGTAACCTCTTTCCCCATCTGGAAGGTTAAAAATATATTACGGTCATTGTTATTAAGGATGTTGATAAACTTTTTTAGATCTTTCTGAGTGCCTTCCCATAGAAAAAAGATGTCCTCAATAAAGCGCATCCAATTATGCACTTTATTGATGTCAGGTATCATTTCATTCATGAATATCTCTCTTTCCCAGGCTCCTAAGAAGAGATTGGCGTAGGATGGGGCGCATGTAGCCCCCATCGCCACGCCTTGTATTTGTAAGAAGAACTCATCATTGAAAAGAAAGAAATTGTGATCTAGAATAAATCTCAGCAAGGTAAGGATTAGCTCATTGAATTCTCCTTCCATGTTATTACCTTTTAGGTATTCGGCCACTGCTTGTAGACCATCTTCATGTTTGATATTTGAATACAGTGCTTCCACATCCGCTGTGACAAGGATCATATTTTCTTCCACTTGCATGTTGTTTAATCTATTTAATGCTGCCGTCGTGTCCTGTATATATGATGGTAAAGTATTAACAAGCATTTTTAAATGATGATCTACAAATTGACCTATTTTCTCACTGAGTCCACCGTTACCTGATATAATAGGTCGCCCAGGGGGGTCTATCACGTTTTTATGCACTTTAGGTGTCATGTAGAATGTGGGTATTCTGGGAGATGGATTTACCAGTAGGGGTTTTGTTTTTGATGGAATGACGAGATCTTCCTCTGCTTTATCAAGTATATCATTTAATTTTTTCTGAAAGACAGGAAGGGGGTTAGAGTCCAATTTGCGATAGCATTTTTTGTCCCTCAGTATTTTATACGCCTGTTTAAGATACATCTCTTCTGGCCAGATGACTATATTGCCTCCTTTGTCGGCTTGTTTAAATAGTATCCCCTTCAAATCTTTCAGTGTCTCTAAAGCTCTCTTTTCCTTCAGACTGAGATTTTCATTTCTTGTTGTCCTTTGGCTACTTAATCGAATCAAATCCTCACTCACAAGTTTTACATAAATGTCAATCGCTGGGCATAATTGCAGTGGGGGAAAGCTGGTAGATTTTTTATTTAATATTTTAGGGATAACACTTACCTTGCTGGGCTCCTCATTTTCATCTAATAAGTCTTGTAGAATTTCTATTGCTTGTAGCTCTTCATCTGAATCCAGGCCTTCATGGTTATTTTTCTTGTTATTATGTAATTTTTTGAATAGTAATTTTATTGCAAAGAGATGTAAGTCTTTAGTTACTGAAAAGAGATTGAAATTATCTGCTGGTGAGAAACCCAACCCTCTACTTAACAAATTAATCTCATCTTCTGTCAAGTCAATAGATGAGAGGTTAATTACCTGGGGAGTGTCGTCTTTCCCCTTCTTACTTTTGTTTTCTATTTTTTCATCCGTTTTCCGTTTACCTCCTTAGTTAGCCAACCAATTTTTCTGTGCCCTAGTGGATCTCTGTCCATATTTTTGGCTATTTCCTCCATTGGGTTCTGATGTCTCTGAACTAGTAGAAGCAAAGGAGGATGTTCTTGTTCTGGAGGTGTCGCTAGGATTTCTTTGCCATTTGTATACTTTTTTATTGTTGTAATCTCCCACATCTCTTTGAAATTTCTTTGTTTTCTGATCTATAATTTCTTTTTCCCATGTTGCAAATGCTTTTCCAATTTCTTCCTCAAAAACTACTTTGCGTGTACTTTCTAAGTTTTCGTCTATCTGTATTTGCAGTGTTTCTAGTTCTTTCTCAATTTTCCGCTATTTTCTATTATTTGCTTCCATGATTAGGTCTATCATTTCCATTGAGCATCTATTTATTGCATTTTCCCATTTCTCGCTCAGTTCCTCATCATCTAAACCGAAGCCTGGAAACTTTTGAATTCTTAAACCTCTTGGTATGATGTTTTTATCTTTATATTTTTCTAATGTGGTACGATTCCACCAGGTTTTGATTTTGATATGACAGGTTTTTATATATTTTCATCTGTTCCTTTACTTGTATTGTAGCCTCATTAAAAACTCTGTTGGTCTCTACTTTAAAAATGTCATTGACTTGCGTGAGCCAGACTGTTTCTCTGGCTCCCAAATTCATGGCTGTAGTCAATCACTGATCTGTGAAATAGGCACAGAATAATTATAATATTCAACTGGATTGACACAGCCTTATTTAATCACAAGGGTGTACCTCCTTAATCTATAAATCAACAAAAGAGAACTGGTACCATTGAATACCTAATAAAATGTATCTTTATTTGACATAAAAACATATAAAAAAGATAAATATATCCTTTTATAGACAAAAATACATATACATAGAGACCATACAGGGTGCCAACAGAGAATGGTCCACAATAGCTGTTATCTTATTATTAACTAGTCATGTAGTATTATATATTTGAAGTGTGAGACATCGCTGGTAATTCGTATCAAAATCAGCATACCATATCTAAGCTGTCTCTAAACATCAATGCCGCTGTCTCTCACTTCAAATACACATAGCATCACTGGGATCGGGGTGTGGATGAAACTATATTTGCAGGGTTGGCGCCATATGTTATTCGCAGCCTATTGCATATTCTATGATACAAGTGCCAACACCGATAAGCGTTTGTCTCTTACCCCAAAATCCTGTGGTTCAAATGTGGTCAGTCTCTGCTAGGCATTCCTCATCCTCGACGCACGTTTCGCTTATTGCTTCCTCAGGAGGATCGGTTTCTAAATGGCTTTGGAGGTCTTTTTATTTTGGAAATGGCCAATGGCTGGTTGTACTCAGGTCATGTGATGTCGCTACCTATCAGCTGTGATACTACTTCCTATCAGCTGTATCCTTGTTGGCGCATCGCACGATCGTCTGGCATGGATGTTAAAGGGACTTCCGCCCTTCCGTCTGCGCGATTCACGTGAGGGCAGAATACGTCTGACGTCACATGGATCACGCCTGACGGGACGGCGAAAGTTTTTCCTGCCCGCGAGCCGCGATGCGCTCTGGATACCCTGATCTATTAATCTACAAGTGAACATGGAGTTTTCCCCTACTCATAATCCATTCATTCCTATGGTATGTATACTGTGTATATATACCATTCTCCCCTCATATATTCATACTATTATTGGATGAGTATAGGCGGCATATCAGATCTCACATTTGAATACAGAATCTTGGGGCATGAGAGAACCTATATTATTTCGATCTTGTCATATATTTCCACCTAGTTATAGTACATTAACATATATTCTTTAGTTAAGCTCCTACCTCTAAAGGTCACCAGTATCTCCTTTTAACATTATACTTGTTACACATATTGCGATATGATGTACAGCATCCCATGTATATATGAATATGCAAAATCTGGATGGGATGCTGTACATCATATCGCAATATTTTCATCCTTAGCCTACTCAATGTCCCTGACATGCTCACACATTCTTTTTTCGAAATTCTCTTGTGGTGAGACCTAAATAGATTTTATCGCAGGGACTGAGAGCATAATAAATGATTCCCGTTGATGTACATGAAATGTAATCTCTTTTTTCAAAGGTCCGTGTTTTATCCGAATCAGTAAAATTTGTGGATTTCTCCATATTAGAATATGCTTTGCAGGATCGACAAGGGTAAGACCCTTTAATTGAGTTCCGTTTCCACTGTGGACATGTAATGGCTATGAACCAATAGATCCGTCATTAATGGTCTCTCCGGGATACAATCCTTTAATCTAACGTCTGTTTTTAAGATACTCCAATGTTTGTTCAAGATTGTAAGATTTCAGATCAGCAATCTCTGAATTACAACATGAAATTACCTCCTTGGGTAGTCGCACTGCACATATAGAGTCTAAAATGGGGGCGTTCACAGTGGCTCACAATGAAATCGTAGATGTGGCCATTAATTTGGAGGAAGAAGTCTCTGCACTTAAAAATAAAATTGCAGACATGGAAGACAGAAATCGGCGCAATAATGTTCACTTCAGGGGTGTCAGAAGAGATAAAGCAAGAAGCCTGAAAGATTTCCTCACAGATTTATTTGCGGCCTTACTACCTCAAGCCAGCACCCCTGATTTCCTCATAGATAGGGCTCACCGTTTGCCCAAGCCTAAAACGCTTTCAGCAGATGTTTCTAGGGATGTTATGGCCCGCATACATTTCTTTCATGTCAAAGAACTACTGCTGGAAGCTATGTGCAGAGGACCGAGTCTCCCAGAAAGATTCAAGAATTTATCCCTTTATGCAGATCTCTCAGCTGCCACTCTTGCTAAAAGGCGGGAATACAATGGAGTCACAAAGTTACTCAAGGAGCACAAAATTCCTTCCAAGTGGGGCTTCCCTGTTAAACTAATCATCACCAAAGATTGAGGAAAGCATATTCTATCTACACCAGGAACTATCTGTAAAGAATAAATCAAGGCAACTGGACTTACAGTAGATTTCTTGAAAACGTTTCACTCGTTCTTCCAACGAGCTTTCTCAATTCTGAGTGACTGTACAAGTCTTCATCCAGACTCTACACCACCGGGCAGAGAAAATCCCCACCAGCACAGAGGCCAAGGGAATTCAAACACCTCAAGGGGGCACTTAAAACTTGTGGTTATCCAGTTTGGGCCTTTGTCAAAACAGAAGGAAGGAGAAGAAAGAGCACCAAGACTACCAGTGAGGGCGAGAAGCATGACAGACGCAAGAATATGGTTATCCCATATGTAGCTGGGGTGTCTGAGAAACTCAAAAGGATTTTTAATAAACATCATATCCCTGTCTGCTTTAAACCCAGCAACACACTGAGGCAACAACTGGTTCACCCCAAAGACCCAACGCCTAAACACAAGATGGACAACATTGTGTACGCAGTCCAGTGCAATGAGGAATGCTCAGAACTGTATATTGGCAAAACAAACAGCAACTACATCAGCGTATGGCTCAGCATAGAAGAGCCAAAACCTCTGGTAAATATTCAGCCGTGTACTTACATCTAACAGAAACAAGTCACACCTTTGAAGACAGTCAAGTACGTGTTTTGGACAAGGAGGCCAATTGGTACAAACGAGGTGTGAAGGAGGCCATCTACGTAAAAATGTAGCCTTGTCTGCCACATACAATGCTGTCTTGACACCTTTTTCTGGGAGGTCATTATCACCTACTGACTCCAATTAGGATAATGGAATCAACACCTCTGACCCCATGCTGGGTATAATTACCAGATGTTGATTCAGTTACATATTTATTCCCAGAGAATTCTTGTACAGTCACTCAGAATTGAGAAAGCTTGTTGGAAGAATGAGTGAAACGTTTTCAAGAAATCTACAGTAAGTCCAGTTGCCTTGATTTATTCTTTACAGATATATACCATGACCTGGATAAATGAGAACCTTCACAGACATACACCAGGAACTGCTCTTTAAATGTGTACAGAATGGAAACTAGTGCCAGAAGATGACGCTGCGAACCTCGGTAAAAGACAAACACCACAACATATCCCTGAAGATTTGACCACAGTGACCTACAGGAAACGCCACACGGTCTAACCATAATACAAGCAGGACCTTGTTATGCCTTTACTGTATCATTTCCAATAGGCATGTCTATAAGGTGCCTAATTTTTAAGATGATGGTGGGCTGTCCCTTTCTCACGATGTGTTCTCATCAGATTCCATTAATCCGACCCCTAACAGATACACATTTTGTATCTTTCAGCGTTTACAGTTCACATTTTGGACCTTTTTTTTATTTCTATTTTTCTACTCTCAAGTTTTTATGTATACTACATCTTATGCTCTATGCCTAGTGATCACAGACAAATGCATATATCCATGTCACTTGTTCCCGAGAATGTTTTATGGTTACCCATAGCAAAAGCTGCATCACATCGTCCACCGCTCTATTGTAATGTGTTTTAAAATAATATCGCTGAATGTTAAAGGCCTTAACTCACCATTTAAAAGAGCGAAGCTCTGTAAAGAGGTTAAAGCTCTAAATGGGCATGTGGTATTCATCCAAGAAACGCATCTGCAATCAGCAGATACCAAACGCCTTCAAAATAAACATTTCCCTTATATATATTCGGAAGCGGCTCCTAATAAAAAAGGAGGGGTTACAATTGCTATAAAAAATTCTGTGGCCATTTGGATCATTGATAGTGATGGGGGACTTTAACAAAACCATATGGCCATCGATGGATAGCACATCTAAAATTCCCCATAAAGAACCAACTCCTTTATATTCTATAATACACACAAATGGTTTATTTGATATCTGGCGCATACAACATCACTCAGATAAGGATTACACTGTCTTCTCCAGTCCTCACCAGATATACTCCTGAATAGATTTTTTCCTTATAGACAAATCTCTCCTACACAGGGTCAACCAATCTACCATCCACACTATATCATGGACTGATCATACCCCTAACACTATAGATGTAACCGAGCAGTAAAGCTTGAATCCCTTTGTACCATGGAGATTGAATAACTATATTCTTACTCACAATACTTATAAACCACAGATGCACTGTATTATTGAGGAATACTTTTCCTTTAACAACAATGGCATGACTTCTAGTAAAACACTCTGGTGTGCCATGAAAGCCACGGTGCGAGGACGCTTTATTCAACAATCATTATTTCATAAGAGAAGTAGACAAGCTAAACAGCTTAACCTGCAACTACATTTAACAAACCTACACAGACAGAATAAAGAGGTGTACTCAGCTGAACTGGCCCACACAATATCCAAGGTGCAAAGTGAATTACATGCTCTAAACTCTTATCAATATGACCTGGCAATAAGACGCCTTTGCTTGAAACATTATTGGCATGATAGCAAATCAGGTGCCTTATTGGATCGTCGCCTCAAGTCCAAAATCTACAAGGCCCAAATGGAACTAAAATTATGGATCCTGAGGGAATTGCCAACTCACTTGCTAATTATTATAACACCCTTTATAACTTGAAAGAAGATAATACCACACACCAACCATCTCACTATGAAATAGTGTCATTCCTGAACCAAATTTCCCTTCCCAGGATCTCCACATCCCACGTACAACTGTCTACAGAAATTACTGAACAGGAAGTAGAGAAATCTATTGAGTCACTAGCCTCACACAAATTCCCTGGCCCAGATGGACTGACTAACTAATTTTACAGAACGAACAAAGCCATCATCGCTCCTTATTTAACTAGGGTATACAATGATGTATTTTGAACAGTTATGTTCCCACCAGAAATGTTAGAAGCACTAATTGTTACCTTACCTAAACCAGGGAAACCTCCAGATTTACCAGCCAGTTTTAGACCTATCTCGCTCCTAAATGTTGACGTAAAAATATACACGAAGATCTGGGCTCATAGGTTGAATGACATCCTCCCCTTAATAATAAGCAATGATCAGGTGGGCTTTGCGAAGGGTCGTCAGGCATCAGATGGGACCCGTCTATTCCTGAACATCGGTGGTGGCTAAACGTCAGACGCCTTCTCTGCTACTCTCTTCAGATGTGGAGAAGGCGTTTGATAGGATTCACTGGGGATATATTAGGGAGGTACTGGGGAAGTTTGGATTTCCCGCTAGTGTAGTCACTCCTATTATGGCTCTAATTCTGACCCATTCTCATAACCAATGGAATTAGACAGGGATGCCCGTTGTCGCCTCTCATTTTTTACATGGCTATGGAACCATTAGCCCAGCACACTAGAACTTCTCCAGATATAAAGGGCATAATAATAGGCCCAGAAGAACATAAAATTGCCCTTTTTGTGAATGATGTTCTTATTTGCCTTCACATTTTGCTAAAATTAGCTATTATAAACTCAACACCACTATATCCTTAGCCATGGGGATGGGCATAAATTAGAAAACCCAAGCCAATCTTCAACAACGGTATCCCTTAAAATGGAAGACTGAGGGAGTTCCATACTTATGTATAACTTTAACATTTCCACCCACCAAACTGCAGATCACAAACTACCAGTCCTTAATTAACCTGCTCCATACTGATATCAAATCCCTCTCGACATACCCTATCTCGTGGCTAGGACGTAATGCAGCTGCTAATATGCTCCTTACTTCCCAAGATACTATATTATTTCCGATGCATACCCATATTGGTCCCTCGACAAGTCATTAAAATAATCCAAAACATTAATTTCATTTGGGCAAGTTGCAGACCGAGAGTACCTGCTTCTACCTCTATATCTCCTGTATCCAGTGGAGGTCTGGGATGCCCTTCTATCCTGATGTATTATAGAACAAATATCCTAGACCAACTCATATTTATGGAGAATCGATTCTAGTAAACAGTGGGTAACAATTGGACAGTATTTAGTGGAAACATCCAATTTGAAGTTCATCTTGTGGCGCTCTTCTTTGAGCAAAAAAAAACACTTATCCCCTTCACTCCCCTTTCAAGCAGGGATCAACTTGTGGACTAGGTACCCTGCGATCAAGACATTAATTCCCCTAAGACAGCCTGCTACACCATTACAAGTCTTACAAGCTCTAATTCCAGGCTTAGCTCTATCAGGGTGGATTAATAAAGGTGTTGACACCCTAGGGATGATCCTTAAAGATCAGATTCCCTTTCCTTTCTCACAAATTATGGAAGACTTTGATATTGATAAAAGAGATTTCTATAAATATCTCCAATTAAGACATTTGTTAAATACGTTACCACACTCCTCTACCTCCCCCCCTCCCCCCAAACTAACAGCTTTGAAAGTTTCTTCTCCAACATAGCTTTGAGAAAGGTCTGTCCAAATGCTACCAGGCGATATTAGCCTCCCATACATCAGGGCCACCACCATCATTTCAAACTAAAAGGGAATTGGATCTGGGTTGTTCCTTTACTGCAGAGCAAAGGGACCACCACGTATTTAAGCTTAGTGTCAACACATCCAAATGCATTAATCACTTGGAGGCAACAAGAAAACATTTATATAGATGGTACTTTACACCATATCGTTTATCTAGGATTTTTCCTCAGTCCTCTTTCTTATGTTGGCGCTGTAATACAGAGGTTGGAACGTTGATGCATGTATGGTGGCATTGTTCTGGGGTGAGAAACTTTTGGGTTGATGTGACCAAACTTCTGAATCAAATAATTGGATCTCCATTCCCATGGGGGCTAGAAGTAGGTCTACTTTCTCTAGGTTTAGAGAATACTCCTATCGAAGATATCACCATAGCATCTCATGTCCTTACAGTTACTAGGACGTTAATAGCACAAAATGGGAATCTACAAACCTTCCTACCTTAACAGAAATAATTAATAAAGTACAATATAACTACCTAATGGAAGAAGCCATTGCTAACCAAACTGGTAAAGCTATACAGAACACACTTAGATGGGAAAAATGGAGGGTTGCTGTCTTATTTCTTCACTTTTCTAAAAGTATGTTTTTACTTGTAATGCTTTCTTTTGTAAATCAAAAACCAATAAACATTATGGAAAAAAAATATTTAATACATTAGTTCTTGAAGACAGGCAGCCATAGATTCTGACACATAGTATATGTGTGAATAGTAAAGATACACATAATACTGACACACAAGAACATTTAGAAGAGGATGAGTTTAATGATTGTCTTAATGGTCAAATGTTGGCACAACACATAGAAGATCTGGAGGATCAGATGGAAACTAGGACACAACTGATATCAAAATTACGCCACAATATGAAAAAAGTTTCTGTTCTTACAAAAAGTCGCAGAGATACGGGTGCGTCCTACCTTCCAGACACTAGTCCAGCTTATAGAATGGTCATGGAAATTGAGGATGATTCTGAACCCACCTCAATGATAGTCATTTGTGAAACGATTTAAATACCTTGATCCAGTCTCCAGGGAGTTAGCATTAGGAAAGCCTACTTTACAGGAGGCAGCAACATTTACTGATCAGATAAGGAGATCAATGAAACTAAGTAGTGTTAAGGTCAAAGTTGTTGCTGTTCAAAAAAGGATGAAAATCAGGTAACCAATTCAAATATTTTTAAATTAGGCCCTCCTATGAAAGGATAATATTCCAAACAGAAAGGGAAGGGGTTGTTTCAATGAAGACAAGTTACTTGTTATTGTTGTGTGAAAATAGGACATTTAAAATGGCAATGTAGGAAATTCTTTAGTGAGACACAAAATTCAGGGAAAGAAAATGGTTTTGTGCCAATATCTCCTCCTCCAGAGCAGGATCAGTCTCAATCACCATATTCACCTTTAATAAGACAAATTAGAGAATTAACATTGAATAATGCAAAGCACAAGGGGAAATCTTATGGTGTTAAGACTGAAGGGACAACTGGTTTGTTACCTTCCCCGTGACTAGAACGAACTATGACCCCTCGTCCTTTTTTTTTTTTTTTTTAACATTCAAGGCAACATTTTTATTGTGTATCTGGTTATAAAATTATACCTTCTAGGTAATCATGATTAAATAAAAAATTATTTTTACACAGATCAGTCTTGTTCTTGTTATTTGAGGTCCAGATGTTTATAAATGTATACATTTCTTTTTTTTTTTTTTTTTTTTTTCTTTACAAAGCACTTTATTATTATTATTATTTTTATTTTTTTACACTTTGTGTCCCCATAAGGTCATACAAGACCTCTGGGGGACTTTTTTTTTTTTTCTCCAAAAGTTTTATTGTTTTTCTTACAATGTAACAATACAAAAATAACAGAATAATCAAAATAAATAAACAATGCATGAATCAAACCAGTGCAATAAAATCACCTTATTTTTTTTTTTTTTTTTTTTTTTTTAATATTTATAAAGAAAAAAAAAAAAGAAAAGAACAAAACCCTCCCCTCCCTCCCTCCCAATTTGTGGTGCGTCAAAGTAGGACCCCTATATATGAAACAACCTGATCTCAGCTAACCAAACCTCCAACCACCCCATATCCTACTCCATTGGTATTCATTTTCCCTCTGTCTATATAGAATTTTTTCATAGTTCTTTACTTTATCAATTAAATTTATCCATGTGTTTATGTCTGGAGTGGATCGGGCAAACCAAGTCCGGCTGATCAAAACTCTAGCCAGCATCAATATTCTGCTCAGAAAAATCTTTTGATGGTTATGGTTTTTTAGTTTGGAGAGATCATTAAGAACAAATACTTGTGGTTCAAAAGGAATTCAAATTTTTAGTTTACAGATAATACAGTTATTGATACCATTCCAGTAGTTTATAAGTTCTGGACAGGTCCATATCATATGGAGGAAATCTGCTCCAACAGTATCACATTTGGGACAGTTGGACGTGTCTCTTAACCCACATTTATTCATCCATAATGGAGTAATATATAATCTGTGGCAGATATAAAATTGTATTAGAACATGGTTAAAGTTCTGGGATAGTGAAGTTAAATTCCCAAAAATATTCTCCCACCCTTCTATTTGTAAATTCGGACAATCCACCTCCCACAATTTTTGTCCTGGTGAGTGTATATCACTAAACCGTACCTTAAGTAATAACTTATATATATTTGAAATTTTTATTCTAGAAAGTGTACCCCCTACCCAATCATTCACAAAGGATAAATTATCTATATGCAACATCCGCTTATCATCCAAACTTGATAATACAGAACGCAATTGGAAATACCTAAACCATGAAAAATTTTTTATATTTTGTGTCATTTCTGTATAAGGTTTGATTTCTCTATCTTTAACTACCTGTGAAATATACAACCAAGAGATGTTAGGCTAGGGTGTAAAACGATATGTGTGTACATAGATAAAGAACCTAAAAAGTCACACACATATATATATTTGATAATGCTTTATTAGTAGAAAAACACATAAATTATTACATATATGGCGGTTTCAATTAATGGTAAAAAGTGCAGGAGTGTAAAGTGACAAGTGCATGGAGCCAAACAGCCGATCCAGATAGTTGGTATATCGGATAGGTAAGATGGTACAACAAGTAAAGAGACGATTGTGAGCAATGCAAGAAGTGGTATGAGTCCCAGTAATACTTGCAAAAAAGCACAACGTCCTAATTACACTACCACGGGTCACTGCTATATAAGTGGGAGGACAATAAGTCCACACTAGTGGTGTGCAGGGCGGTAAGCAATAATTATAAACATCAATGAATCAATGCTAATCCGCCTGCAAACAACAATTTGATAAAACCGACCGTGGTGACCTATACAGACCGGAGAGGATGAGGTAGTGGCTCCTTACCCGACGCGCGTTTCGCCTTGCTTCTTCAGGGGACGTATGGTTTCTCCTGGTAATACACTGGTATAAATACCTGTGTGAATCTAGGCAGTTCCACTCACATCCGGGAACCTCCCATCAAAATAGCCAATGGGAGCTGATGCCGACCGAAAGTCAATCATACAGGTGTTCGCATTAAGCACCCAACCCGGAAGTATCGCCCGATCCATCCACTGCGGGGAGAGCATGCGCAGAGCGCTACTACCGGGGAGAAAAAGGAAAGACAGACCTCTGCGCATGCGCGTGATCGTCCGAGCCGAGATGCGTCGACAAGACGTCACACCCCACATCTCGGGGATCTCGCGAGAACACAAGCGCAGTATCAGGTTTCCCCGTAGTGCGCTATCTATCTAAAAACCCAGCGCATGCGCTGCAGAGACCATCAAGAGTCCATAGTGAAACTATTGTGTAGCGGCAGTCACATGACTCGGAAAGTCACGGCCGCACATAAGTGGGTCGGGATGTTAGTCATTCGCGAATCATGTGATATACCCGCATGGAAGCCATGTCATAATACATCAATCATAATGCCACATCGACTGGTTAGATGATGCTATATATACACATCCAATTGGACCAATAGAAACTAAGCATATAATGATGTGGCTAAAAAAAAGGAGAGAAGGGGAGGGGGGGAAAAAGAGGGGGAGGTCCCTAATACAAGGCAGGAGTCATCGTATATTACCATAGTGAGGTGTTGATAAACATAAAGGGTGTAAGGCGTAGTGGATATACAATCCAATAACACCACACCTGTTGACACGATGTAGTGACATATAAAAATGCAGATTAATAGCAGCATATAAGGTTAAATAAACTGACACAGTTTAACGTGCACAGTGCAAGGATTAGTGCGGGAGTGAAGCGTGAGGGAAGTGACATGCAAGGAGTGAGGCATAAATATTAAATATATACATGACATGTGAATGGACAGTACTGGCCCATATCCACAACCTGTAACCCAACAAGAACAGTTCTAGAAAATTTAATAAGCAATATTGGGAGTGGGCTGCGAGACCCACAGCCTTGTATGTAATCCTCCAATTAAAGAGTCACCCTCCATACTGGCAGCCCCATGGATTGAGAGTATGACATAAGTCCAACAAGATCAGTTACACCGAAGATGGTAAGAGGAAGAGTGAGAATCCAACGTGGACAGGTTTCAGCTGACAATCTGTCCGAATCCAACGATGCAGAACTTTACTAGCATGGCCAGAAGACATCAACTGATCCACGTAAATCTAAAGTGACAGGTGCTCACATACCTACAGTGAAACCAGGAGAACCAAGCACAATTAATACAGACAGCAGTTAAAACAACATGAAAAACAATAAGTGATAATGATCAAGTTAAAAAATTATAACTGCTAAAAACAGTCGGTACCGAGGGGTACCAGGTCAGAGGAAGAGGCTGCACAGAAATGGATGAAGGAATAGTCACCAAAAAGGTGTCAAGGGGGGGGGGGGGGGGGGGGGAGGGAAGGGAGGAAAGGGGGGGGGGGAAAGGGGAACAAGGAGGAGAGGGAAAGAGGAATGCTGCCAAGGAGGAACAGAACGAGGCAAGGCATTCAGAGCGGAGACCAAGTGATCCCAGGGTGCCTCACAGAAAAGGGGCGAAGCTGTTGCCCTCATTGAGGCCCAGTGGGACATTAGTGTTCAGGGTATAGATCCACCTGGTTTCTTTTTGACCCAGTAACTTCTTCCAGTCGCCACCCCTGGGGGACACAATGACTCTATCAATCCCCCTAACTCTGAGAAGAGTGCCATCACAGTCATGGCATTCTTTGAAGTGCCTGGCCAATGTTTTAAGTTGAAAAGTATCCTGTTCCTCCTTGGCGGCCTCAATGGAAAGAACATGTTCCCTGACTCTACGTCTGAGCTCTCTGGATGTTAAACCCACATATATACGGTCACAAGGGCAGGTTGCCCAATAAACGACCCCTACTGTAGTGCATGTTATCGGGTGTGTAATCACGTATTCCCTTTTGTGTCCTGAGTCCCAAAAATGTGTGGCCCTGTCCATATTTGCACAGCCCACACATTTGCCGCATGCTCGGCTCCCCCAGGGTGCCCCTTTTGTGCCAAAAAGGCCCGGAGCCTTCTGTAGGTAATGGCTCCGAACCAGATGGTCCCTGATGTTTCTAGATCTACGGTAAGTAATGCGCGGATATGGGGGAACCCAGGTTTGCAACTGAGGGTCCAAACGTAACACACCCCAATATTTGGTTAGTACTTCTCGTACCTCTCTCCATTGTTTGTGGTAGTTGGTGATCAAACGGATCTCGTCCGCAGAGTCCTGTCTTGTTTTTTTCTTGAACAGGAGATCAGACCTCTTTTCAGATCTGGCTCTCACATATGCCCTATTAATACATTTCTTACCATAGCCACGTTGCTGGAATCTATGTCGGAGATCCTCTGCTTGTACTTCAAAGGCGGAGTCAGACGAGCATACCCTCCTCGCCCGAAGAAATTGACCCACTGGTATACTCCTAATGAGGCTGTTGGGATGTGCTGATTGTGCATTGAGAAGAGAGTTGACCGATGTCTCCTTTCTGTAGAGGTCCGTCTCCAGAAGGCCCTGTGAATCCACCCGGAAGACCACATCCAGGAATTCCATGTTGGTCCGACCCACCTTGAATGTGAGTTTTATATTTTTATTATTCATATTGAGCTCCTGGATAAGAAGCCCAAATTCTTCCTCCGTCCCCTGCCAAATGATGAGCACATCATCGATGTAGCGTCCCCAAAAGAGGACCTTGCTCATCATTGGCAGGGGATCGGTCTGGAGGATCTCCCTCTCCCACAGCCCCAGGAACAGATTTGCATATGAGGGCGCACAAGAAGCCCCCATTGCTGTTCCCTGGAGCTGTAGGTAGAAGGAGCCCCCAAACGTGAAGAAATTGTGGGTCAGTAAGAATTCCAACAGGGACAGTATGAATTTACACTTCTCCTTACCCCAGTTTGTTGTCTGCAGAAAGAATTGTGTCGCCTCCAGTCCATCTTGGTGTCGGATCGAGGTGTAAAGCGATTCAACATCGCAGGTAGCGATCAGCATGTCCGGTTCCAAGTGGATACTTTCGACTTTCTTCAGCACATCCATCGTATCTTTTAGGTATGAGGGAAGTTCCTCCACCAGAGGATGTAAGAAGTATTCAACGTATCTGCATATGGGGTCAATCATCCCGTTAGTTCCAGAGACGATCGGTCTCCCGGGTGGGTTCGACAGGGCCTTATGCACCTTTGGGAGAAAATATAATGTCGGAATAACTGGGTGGGCGGACAAGAGGTGGGAACATTGCTGTGCAGATAGTACTCCAGCATCAACCCCCGTCATCAACAAGGCTTCCAATTCAGCCCTAAATTTGATAGACGGGTTGAAGGTGAGCTTTTGATAGCAATCACCGTTGCTGAGCTGTTTGCGCGCCTCCCTCTCATAGAGGGTAGTTGGCCACAGCACAATGTTCCCACCCTTGTCCGCCGGTTTCACCACCACATCACTCCAACCACTAATCTCACGAAGAGCAATTCTCTCACCCCTAGTGCAGTTATCCCTTCCCCCACTAGTGGAAATCCCACGTAGTTCTACCTCCACCAACTTCACAAACATATCTACGTTGGGGAATAGGGATAAGGGGGGAAATTTGCTAGACCTGGGTAGAAGATGTTTAGGGAACTCACCCGTGACTGGCATGACTTCTTGCTCCTCCAGAAGTGCATTAAGTGTTGCCAAGGCATCTTGTTCAAGTCTTGTTGGAAACAATGGATCACTTTTACCACTAAATAATTTTTTAAAAACCAATTTTCTTGCGAAGAGGTGAAGATCTTTCACTACGGAGAAGAGGTCGAGATTGCAAGTTGGTGAAAAAGAGAGTCCCTTTTCTAGAATCGACGTTTGATCATGAGTCAAAACATGATCAGAGAGATTGATTACCTGCAGCTGATGAGTGCCGCTGGGGCCACGTTGGCCAGTGTGGTAACTCGTGGTCCCTCTCCGTTTGGGGAGTCTCTTAGGATATCTCTGATCCTTCACTGGTGGGGGATTCCCATCATCGCTCATGGAGGTATTTGATGAGAAGGACATGGAGCGTGCGCCCCTTGGTTGTACCGCATTTCTCCAACGGTATACACGATTATTCTCCATATCAAGGAGATCTCGCTGAAATTTTTTAGTTTTTGCCGCCTTGATTTGCCGCTCCCATGATATAAAGGCTTCATCAATCTCCTTTTTGAAGGCTTCAAGCTCATCCATCGATAATTTCTGAGATACTTGTTCCTCCATCACACCAATCTCCAATTCCAATGTTGTTAGGGTTTTTGTATTGAGCTCCACAATTAGGCGCATGAGAGAACCTGAGCAGGTGCCACAGATGGACTCCCATTTCTTGCAAAAGTCCTCATCATCCCTACCATATGAGGGAAAGGTCTGAACCCTTAGACCTCGCGGTATCAGGCCTCTGGTGATGTATTTGTCAAGAGTGGCCCTATTCCACCACACCTTCATCCTTCTATGCAGCAAATGTTTGAGCTGAGCTTTAAGCTCATTGATGTTCCTCTGACCCGGATCACCCACTGCCACTATACCCCCTGCAAAAACCGCATCCACCTGGGAAGACCAGGAATTGTCTCGTGAACGAAAGTTCATTATCCCGTTGGGGAATAGCCTTCTGTAAAAAATACAGGAAAAAGATTAATACACAACCAAGAGATGTTAGGCTAGGGTGTAAAACGATATGTGTGTACATAGATAAAGAACCTAAAAAGTCACACACATATATATATTTGATAATGCTTTATTAGTAGAAAAACACATAAATTATTACATATATGGCGGTTTCAATTAATGGTTAATTTTATTTTTCTGCCAAAATGTGTCGGCTGCAATTTCATCCAGCCTTTGTAAATACAAATTATGCCAAAGAGGTGTAAATGTGAGTGAACCCTTAACCTTCAACCATGTCCTAGTTGTAGCCCACACCTTAAGGAGTAGTTTTATAGTCTCTCTATAGCCTTGCTCATAACTCTTCAATAGACCAGATTCCAACAAGGAAAAAATATTATTGTGAGCGTGGCTAGTTACCAACTTCCCCAGTAGTGCACTATGCTCTGATTCGTAGCATCTCAATAGCTGGGCTGCAATAAAGTACCCCTTAAAATAGGGGAGATTTAAACCCCCGCACTCCACTGATCTATACAGGTACTCCAGCTTAATTCGAACTCGCTTTCTTCCCCATATTAGATCATTAATTAGTCTCTCCATAAGTTTAAAATGTTTATCTTGTATCCAAATAGGTGTATTCCTGAGCACATAAAGAAATTGTGGTAGTATCACCATTTTAACTAGTGAAACTCGATCAGCTCTAGTTAAGGGAAGTTTCAACCAGATTCCTATTTTAGCTCTGATCTTTACCATTATGGGGATCAGATTGAGTTCTACAAAATTTTCGACCCGAGGCGATATAGTCAAACCCAAATATTGAAAAGTATCAACAATATCCAACTGTGTAGCAGGAACCTCTTTCTGTGGCAGGGGGTCTATTGGGAGCAAGCTGGTCTTAGCCCAGTTTATAAGAAGACCAGACACCTCACCAAATAATTTAACCATTTGAATAATCCTAGGGAGAGTGGTTTCCGTATGATCTATAAAAACAGAACATCATCTGCATATAATGAGATACGGTCTTGTGTTCCTAGCGTACCAAATCCTTTGACCTGATCGTCCTGCCTAATGGCCATCGCAAGGGGTTCGATATATATATCAAATAATAAGGGAGATAATGGGCAACCCTGACGGGTGCCTCTGTTTAACTCGATACTACCACTCAAGATTCCATTAAGACTCAATTTAGCCCTTGGAGATCCATACAACAACCTAAGAGTGCGTATAAACCTCTCTCCAAAGCCCATCCTAGCAAGAACCTTCCAGAGAAAACGCCACTCCACCCTGTCAAAGGCCTTAGAGGCATCCAATGACAGGATGGAGCGGGCGGTCCCCCCAGGGGCCTGGATATTAGAAAATAGCCGATGTAAATTATGATGTGTACCCTTGTTTTTAATAAAACCGCTCTGATCCGGATGGACTATGGAGGAGATAACCCCGGAAAGCCTTGTAGCAAGGACCCTCGCCAAAAGCTTTACATCTGCATTAAGCAGTGAGATTGGTCTATAAGATTCTAAATCTAGAGGGTCCTTGCCTTTTTTTGGAATTAGTATCACTGTAGCCTCCATCATTGAATCTGGCAACATCCCATCCTCCATTGATTCAGTAAAAACCTCCAGTAATCTAGGAAAAATACAGTCCCCATATTTACTATAAAGTTCATATGGAAGGCCATCTGAACCAGGAGTAGAATTAGCTGAACATAATTTAATAGCTCCCTCCAGTTCCTGAATTGAGACCTCCAATTCTAATGCTTTCTTTTGCGTCTCAGTGATAGTTGAGAAGTTGATCCTATCTAGATATAAATCTATCTTATCGTCTGTAATATTAGAATCAGCCTTATACAGATCAAGAAAATAATCAAAAAAGGCCTTCTCCACCGGACCCTGTCCAGTAACTATCCTACCATCCCTCACTCGAACCTTGTCTATATGTTTTTTGGGTTGTTGATTGGAGATTACTCTAGAGAGGAGCTTACCGGGTCGCCCAGACTCTGTAAAGTATTTTTGCCCTTTAAAGAAGAGATTCTGTTGAGCTTTATCCAATAAAAAATTAGCATATATTTGTGTGGCTTTTTGCATATTTTCCCTATTATTCTCCGTCTTATTTATATGGAAGGATTCTGTCGCTGACATTACATGTTTTTCTAAATTTTTCTGTTTTTTTCCATATTCTCTTCTAAGATTCGTAATATTACTAACCATCAATCCCCTCATGTACGCCTTAAAGGTATCCCATACCACTTGAATTTTTGCTGAGCCATAATTGATATCCCAGAATCGGCCTATTTCATTTTGAATTATTTCATGTGTCTTTATGACTGATAGCCAGTAGGGGTTTAGTCTAAAGGGAGGTTTTGGTGTATATCTTTCCTGAGACAAGCATAGTTCAAGTACTAACGGGGAGTGATCAGATATTGACCTTGTTTCATATTTCATTCGTTTTATCAATTTCACATATTTGCTATTTATCAGTACCAGGTCTATTCTGGACAGTGATTTACCTGCTTTACTAAAGCATGAAAAAACCCTTTTCCCCTGTCCCAGAAACTCCCAAGCGTCCTCAAATCCAGCCTCCAGGCAAAACCGTGCGAGGGGAGACCCCTGGACCGGACTGTCACTCTTAGCACTCATAGAGACCCTATCACATAGAGGATCAATGACACAGTTAAAATCGCCAATAATCAATGTTGGACATTCTGGCCATTTATCCATGAATAATAGAAGAGAATTAAGAACCAGAAGAGAAAATGGCGGAGGGATATAGACAAAGGCCAGAATGCATAACTCTCCCCCTAACCTGCAATATAGAAAAATAAATCTCCCCTGTTGGTCGACAGAGGATGCCTCACAAACGAAATCAATAAGTCTATGTATCAAAACCGTAACACCTCTCGAGTAGTTGGAGAGGGTAGAGTGATACGTGTGCACAGCCCATCCCCTGTCGACCACCCTAGTGGTCTCCTTAGTAAGATGGGTCTCTAGCAGGCATACTATTGCTGGTAAATGAGCCTGAGTCAGGTCAAAAACCGCTTGTCTCTTACCTTTTTCCCCCAAACCACGTACATTCCAAGAAAAAATTCTAATCATCGTCATCTACAATGGCCAAATGGAGGATCAGGAGAGAGGGAAAAAGGAAAAAACAAGAGAAGGGAAAAAAAAAGAAAAAGTAAACTGAAAAAAGGGGAACCATGCCCACTTTGACGCACCACAACCCAACCCCACCCCCCACTCACCCCCCTCCCACATGCAATCCACCACATATTGTAGTAGATTTCTTTCCTATGACCAACCCTCGACCCTCCCCCCACTCAGCCACCCCCACACCGCAATTAAGAAGCAAAGAAAACTATTTTTTTTAGGGGTACAAGCCCCTTATAATACTAATTATTCCCGCCCGATCGTAACCCAATTGAGTCATTGATTGTTTCGCTCTAGCCAATCCGCGGCTTCTTCTGAGGTATCAAAAAAAAAGATTTTATCTTCAAAAACAATCCGCAATTTGGCCGGGAATATAAGAGAATATTTAATATCCCTTTCTCTTAGCTTCTTTTTAACAGTCATAAATGTACGTCTCTTTTCTTGTACTTCTTTCGAAAAATCAGGAAAAAAGGCCAATCTAATCCCGTTATACAGAACCGGTGAGGATTCCCTCGCCCTTCTCAGGAGGACATCTCTGTCCCCTGTAGTCAGTAGCTTAGCAAGGATTGACCGAGGTTGTCTCCCTGGAATTGGTTTTCCTCCTGGGACCCGATGAGCTCTTTCAATCATAAAAAGAGGAGAGAATGACTCTTTACCAAAATTCTCAAGAATTAATTTCTGTACAAATTCGGTTGGATTTTTTTCTTCCTCACCCTCTGGAATCCCTATTATTCTCACATTGTATCTTCGTGACCTATCCTCCAAATCCACTGCCTTTTTCTTCAAGAGATTATATTCCGCTTTAAGTGTAGAAACTTCCGTATTTATTTTTTTGGATTCCTTCTGTATTAGGGTGACAGAACTTTCAAGGGTGTTGACTCTGTCTCGCATTTTGGACAATTCATCTTTTATTAATCCCACATCAACTTGAATAAATCCAAGTTGGGTTGTAACCACCTGTATTAGGTCCCCGTTCTGTTTAACCGCTAGGAGTATTACTTCCAGCGGGGAAGAGTTATCATTAGGGATTGCTTCCCCCATTATTCCATCTTCCTCTTCAGGGTATCTAGCGCCTTTTTGTATTTCTAAGTCTGTTACCTCTGATTCATAATTTTTTTTTCCCAAAAACTCCTTTTGTCCACCCCTCGTGTTGACCCTTGGGGACTTCAGAAACTGGTCCAATTTTGTTGGTTCAGCAGTTTTGGACCCATGTTTCTGACCTGATAGATCAGTCGAACGCCTAAAGGCTTTTGGGCCCATAGCTCATTCCTCTTTATTCCTTTTTGTTAAATATTTATTTTTTGGAGTATTTATTTGGTTTTTTTTTTTTTTTCCCCTTATTCCGCCTCCTTCTCTCCTTTAAAATATATATCTTTTCTTCTTTGCTCTCCTTCTTTCTCCTTTTTTTTTTTACTTTACTTTTTCTTTTTTTTTTTTTTTTTTTTTTTTTTTTTTCCCCCTTCTCCCCTTTCCTTATCCCCCTTTCCCCCTCGTCCTTTGGAATTAGTAGCTCCAGTTTCATTGGATGAATGTTGGAGACCATTTGTAAGGGTATCCTTACAGGGCAAAGAGGTTACATTTCTCATTGACACAGGAGCTCAATTAAGCATGACTAATCAGGACTTACCTCTAATTCCAAATGTACCTGTTTGTACAATTGTTGGTTTTAGTGGAAAGAGCGGCACTAAAGTGACTTTAGCTCAGAATGTTGTTTTGAAAATGTCTGACTATTTGAAAACTAAAATTGACATTTGGCATAGTACTAACTCTGAAAAC
>NW_025334168.1:445991-474667 GCF_014858855.1 Bufo gargarizans | reverse complement strand
AGTTATGGAGAGGGGGATCTGTGGGCGGCGCAGTTATGGAGAGGGGGATCTGTGGGCGGCGCAGTTATGGAGAGGGGATCTGTGGGCGGCGCAGTTATGAGAGGGGGGATCTGTGGGCGGCGCAGTTATGGAGAGGGGGATCTGTGGGCGGCGCAGTTATGGAGAGGGGGATCTGTGGGCGGCGCAGTTATGGAGAGGGGGATGCAATTAATCGTTGCAGCCCTAACTACCGCAGATCGCAGCTACAGCTCATAGAGGTCGGGAGTCGGCTATGTGATCCTGCAGCTCCCGCCTCCTGTATATGAATAAATGTGAGATTAAGCTTCATTGGTGGCGCAGTGGCCATAGCTCCTACCCTCCACTTGTCCCCTGCCCTCTCATTGGCAGCAGCAGCACAGGGGGAGGAGACACTGCTCCTTCTGCCCTGGGCTGCTGCTGAGGGAACACGGAGAGCGATGTCAGCAGCGCGATCTGTGTTCCCCATACGCTACCGGAATATCGGCAAAATAAATGCCGATAGCGTTCAAAATCCTGAATATCAGCCGATCGTGCCACGGTATACAGCACCCGGGCGCTGCACACGTGCCACGGTATACAGCACCCGGCGCTGCACACGTGCCACGGTATACAGCACCCGGGCGCTGCACACGTGCCACGGTATACAGCACCCGGGCGCTGCACACGTGCCACGGTATACAGCACCCGGGCGCTGCACACGTGCCACGGTATACAGCACCCGGGCGCTGCACACGTGCCACGGTATACAGCACCCGGGCTGCACACGTGCCACGGTATACAGCACCCGGGCGCTGCACACGTGCCACGGTATACAGCACCCGGGCGCTGCACACGTGCCACGGTATACAGCACCCGGGCGCTGCACACGTGCCACGGTATACAGCACCCGGGCGCTGCACACGTGCCACGGTATACAGCACCCGGGCGCTGCACACGTGCCACGGTATACAGCACCCGGGCGCTGCACACGTGCCACGGTATACAGCACCCGGGCGCTGCACACGTGCCACGGTATACAGCACCCGGGCGCTGCACACGTGCCACGGTATACAGCACCCGGCGCTGCACACGTGCCACGGTATACAGCACCCGGGCGCTGCACACGTGCCACGGTATACAGCACCCGGGCGCTGCACACGTGCAGCATGGCCTTTTAAGGGAGCAGTGGAAAGGGACAGAGGACATTAATGAAAGCTGGTATTATAAGGTAATTACAGAACTTTTGGCAATCACTGACAGACTAACTCAGGTATACATGCCTAACTCTAATAAACTAGCAAATAAAAACATAAGAGAGTTGGCCTTTAAAGATCAGTGGAACGCTGAGCACCTGTGGAATATCAGTGAAAACCTGCCATGTGAGATACATACCTTTTTTTGCTCTAAAGCGTTGAGATTTTTCAAATGAAACTGGTCCTTTAAGACTATCTGAAAGCTTCACATCGTAAGATCCTGGAGCTGGAGCACAGCCTATAAACACAGAACATCGTTAGCTAGGCAGCCAGAACAATGTCCTTTATAAAATATACTACAGCCTAGAGGAATATTATGTTATTATGCAATACAGCTTTAAGTTTTGTGAGAAATATACAATCAATGGATTATGCGGAAAACTCAATCAAGAAGATGACAGATACGAGCCCTTGCTCCGCCCAAAAATGATAACCAATCTTTCAGATAATGGTAGTATTGCAACAAAACGTATAAATTATTGGCTTGATATCAAACTAGGGAATTCAAAGATTCCCAACAAAGTTTCTCCAATATTATCCCCTTGTTTCAGTTATATGCATCGTAACTGAAATCAGAGAAAATACGGATGTAGCAACTAACGTAACACGTCCGCAAATGAGCGGGTATCTGGCTAAGTATCAAGCCAATTCATTTAGATCAATACTACATAAAACAAAATATACATTACCCAAGGGTCAAGTGATGTGCAGAGTATTGGGGCAGCCAGCTCTCAAGAGTTTTTCCCAATAATCCAAATGATTCTCCAGAGATCTATAATCCAAATGTTTGTTTCTCTTTTTTTTTCTCCCTCTTTTCTTTTGGTAACTGGTTTCTTAACCCAAAACTTATCAGATGAACACGCCCTCCGAGTTTGGAACTTTTTTCACACATATGACTTTGGTAAGACTATTAAGACAAATGACAGGGATATAGGATCTTGCTAGACCATATCTTAAATGGGAAGGACTTGAAATAAGTCTTTCCTGTGGGAATCCATCACTTAGCTTGGCGAAGAATGTTCTATCTATATATATATCTATCTAAGCAATTATTTAATGCTTTGCCAGATTATGAGTCTTGATTCTTCTGCAGGTAGAATGAAGCCTCACAATATCCTAAAACTACATCTCAATATGGAGATGATCAATTAATTTAATTATGTATTTATTCGCCAATCTAGATGGTATAATTTCACCCACACTATCAAATTAGTCTTAATAAGATGAAATATCATTTTCTGTGTCTCTTAGGCACAACAGGTGGGGGGGGGGGGGCGCGCACTGTGCCACCACTGGTTAATACTGGGGGGAGGGGGGCGCACTGCGCCACCAATGCTTAATACTGGGGGGGCTTGGGAGGGATGCGCACTGCGCCACCAATGTCTAATACTGTGCTTAATCTCTAATTTATTCATAGACAGGAGGCGGCAGCTGCAGGATGACACAGCCGACTCCTGACCTGTGAGCTGTAGCTGCGATCCGCGGCACCTGAGGAGTTAACTACCGCTAGGGCTGCAGCTAACGATTATTTGAATAATCGATTAGTTGCCGATTAATTGGGAAAAACAAAGTTATGGAGAGGGGGGGGGGGGATCTGTGTGCCACGGTATACAGCCCCCCGGGCGCTGCACACGTGCCACGGTATACAGCCCCCCGGGCGCTGCACACGTGCCACGGTATACAGCCCCCCGGGCGCTGCACACGTGCCACGGTATACAGCCCCCCGGGCGCTGCACACGTGCCACGGTATACAGCCCCCGGGCGCTGCACACGTGCCACGGTATACAGCGCCCGGGCGCTGCACACGTGCCACGGTATACAGCGCCGGGCGCTGCACACGTGCCACGGTATACAGCGCCCGGGCGCTGCACACGTGCCACGGTACTACAGCGCCCGGGCGCTGCACACGTGCCACGGTATACAGCGCCCCGGGCGCTGCACACGTGCCACGGTATACAGCGCCCGGGCGCTGCACACCGTGCCACGGTATACAGCGCCCGGGCGCTGCACTACGTGCCACGGTATACCAGAGACCGGGCGCTGCACACGTGCCACGGTATACAGCGCCCGGGCGCTGCACACGTGCCACGGTATACAGCGCCCGGGCGCTGCACACGTGCCACGGTATACAGCACCCGGGCGCTGCACACGTGCCACGGTATACAGCGACCCGGGCGCTGCACACGTGCCACGGTATACAGCGACCCGGGCGCTGCACACGTGCCACGGTATACAGCGCCCGGGCGCTGCACACGTGCCACGGTATACAGCACCCGGGCGCTGCACACGTGCCACAGCAATGGCCTTTTAAGGGAGCAGTGGAAAGGGACAGAGGACATTAATGAAAGCTGGTATTATAAGGTAATTACAGAACGTTTGGCAATCACTGACAGACTAACTCAGGTATACATGCCTAACTCTAATAAACTAGCAAATAAAAACATAAGAGAGTTGGCCTTTAAAGATCAGTGGAACGCTGAGCACCTGTGGAATATCAGTGAAAACCTGCCATGTGAGATACATACCTTTTTTTGCTCTAAAGCGTTGAGATTTTTCAAATGAAACTGGTCCTTTAAGACTATCTGAAAGCTTCACATCGTAAGATCCTGGAGCTGGAGCACAGCCTATAAACACAGAACATCGTTAGCTAGGCAGCCAGAACAATGTCCTTTATAAAATATACTACAGCCTAGAGCAGGGGTAGGCAACCTCCGGCTCTCCAGCTGTTGTGAAACTACAACTCCCAGTATGCATACTTGCTCTGCTCTTCTAAGAACTCTCATAGAAATGAATGGAGCATGCTGGGAATTGTAGTTTCACAACAGCTGGAGAGCCGCAGGTTGCTGATCCCTGGCCTAGAGGAATATTATGTTATTATGCAATACAGCTTTAAGTTTTGTGAGAAATATACAATCAATGGATTATGCGGAAAACTCAATCAAGAAGATGACAGATACGAGCCCTTGCTCCGCCCAAAAATGATAACCAATCTTTCAGATAATGGTAGTATTGCAACAAAACGTATAAATTATTGGCTTGATATCAAACTAGGGAATTTAAAGATTCCCAACAAAGAGTTTCTCCAATATTATCCCCTTGTTTCAGTTATATGCATCGTAACTGAAATCAGAGAAAATACGGATGTAGCAACTAACGTAACACGTCCGCAAATGAGCGGGTATCTGGCTAAGTATCAAGCCAATTCATTTAGATCAATACTACATAAAACAAAATATACATTACCCAAGGGTCAAGTGATGTGCAGAGTATTGGGGCAGCCAGCTCTCAAGAGTTTTTCCCAATAATCCAAATGATTCTCCAGAGATCTATAATCCAAATGTTTGTTTCTCTCTCTTTTTTTTCTCCCTCTTTTCTTTTGGAAACTGGTTTCTTAACCCAAAACTTATCAGATGAACACGCCCTCCGAGTTTGGAACTTTCCAATCATTGTTGGAGGGGTGTGTGCATTGATAAGGAGCATGACGTCATACTACCCAGAATGCAATTTTGCTACTGATGTAGTATTAACCGCTTATATCTAGATGGCACTGTTGTATAAGCAATAAGCATCATACCATTAAGGGTTAACTCATACATGCCTAATATTTTCACTACTTCACACCTCTGACATCTGGGGCCTTGTCTCAGGGCTAAGGGACAAACTTTGATACATGAATATATACTTTGAGGAACATCTAGACCATTCTCACACTTTGGAATTCATGTTCAGATAGGAAAAACAAAGCCTCAGAATCTGCAGGTGCGGCGTATCTTCTAACTTTCTAAATGTATAATATATTGTTACAATAAGGCTACTTTCACACTAGCGTTCGGGCGGATCCATTCTGAACGGATCCGCTCATAATAATGCAGACGGAGGCTCCGTTCAGAACGGATCCGTCTGCATTATATTAGCAAAAAAAAGCTAAAGTGTGAAAATAGCCTGGGACGGATCCGTCCAGACTTTCAATGTAAAGTCAATGGGGGACGGATCTGCTTGAAGATTGAGCCACATTGTGGCATCTTCAAACGGATCCGTCCCCATTGACTTACATTGTAAGTCTGGACGGATCCGCACGCCTCCACACGGCCAGGCGGACACCCGAACGCTGCAAGCAGCGTTCAGCTGTCCGCCTGTCCGTGCGGAGGCGAGCGGAGGCTGAACGCCGCCAGACTGATGCAGTCTGAGCGGATCCGCATCCATTCAGACTGCATCAGGGCTGGACGGCTGCGTTCGGGTCCGCTCGTGAGCCCCTTCAAACGGAGCTCACGAGCGGACACCCGAACGCTAGTGTGAAAGCAGCCTTACACTAGTTTTGAACAGTACAGTAATCTTCTCATGGACTTACTTTGGCCTACATGAAACTTCATACAAAACAGTGAATATAAATCAACATTGCTCTTAAAGGCAATGGATACCCATTATAACTAAAATAAGCAAGTATAACTGTTTAAACTTATGAAAAAGCACAACATCACGCAGCCCCATTAGCTTCTATGGGGCCTGCGTTGCGTGAAAAACACCCCTCATGTGCACAGCCCCATAGAAGTGAATGGGTCCGGATGTAGTGCAGGTGCATTCCGGTATTTTGAATGCCAGATCCGGCACTAATACATTCCTATGGGAAAAAATGCTGGATCCGGCATTCAGGCAAATCTTCCATTCTTTTTTCGCCGGAGATAAAACCGTAGCATGCTGCGGTTTTATATTTTGCCTGAACAGTCAAAATGACTGAACTGAAGACATCCTGAACGGATCTAACCAACTACACGTCACATGACTTCAGGCATGGGCAAATCCATTCAAGGATATAACTAGAAGAGATAACTGTATCCTTCCGCCCCCTCCGGGACTATTTTCACACATATGACTTTGGTAAGACTATTAAGACAAATGACAGGGATATAGGATCTTGCTAGACCATATCTTAAATGGGAAGGACTTGAAATAAGTCTTTCCTGTGGGAATCCATCACTTAGCTTGGCGAAGAATGTTCTATCTATATATATATATATATCTAAGCAATTATTTAATGCTTTGCCAGATTATGAGTCTTGATTCTTCTGCAGGTAGAATGAAGCCTCACAATATCCTAAAACTACATCTCAATATGGAGATGATCAATTAATTTAATTATGTATTTATTCGCCAATCTAGATGGTATAATTTCACCCACACTATCAAATTAGTCTTAAGATGAAATATCATTTTCTGTGTCTCTTACCAAGTCCTAGTAGAAATCTCACTTCTGCTCCTAGGAAAGCTGGGTGGTCCATCATAGCGCATCTAACCATGGCTTTCATCCTGATAGACCCCTCTAGAGAGCTCAACTTCTCCTCTCTCCTGTGTGTGTCTTCTTCTCTGTCCCCCCTGTGTACGGTTTATGATCACAAACTTATCAGTTAGACACACCTTCCTAATTTGGAGCTTTCCAATCATTGTCGGATGGGTGTGACTATTGATAAGAAATGACATCATAACCTTACCCAGAATGCACTTTTGCTACTGTTGTAATGTCACCTACTCATACCTAGGTGGCACTGCTGTGTAAGCTATTTGCATCATAGTATAAAGGGTTAACTTCTGTAAGTCTGAATAAAGGTATAATATACATTTTGACCTTAAAAGCTTTAATTCAAGGCTATAGGGATTAGATTTGACACTTGTAGCAATTAGAGACAGACCTCTAGGCGTCTCTCTGAATGTTTCTCACATTGTTTATTTGTGTATCGTAAATAACTTGAACCTCCTTGTTTTCTCACAGAGATACCAGTATCTCCTGTTACACCAAAGAGGTGAATAATTGTTACAAAACACATCTTCACAGACACTCTTTTAGAGACAAATATTCTCCTAATGAGAAATATATATAATATACTGGATACATGTTGTCTTTATCACATATAACAGTATAAAATATATTATATGTTCTGATTGTCCTATGCTAAGGCTCATTAAATGAATACATACATATTATATATTTGCTTCATTGATAAATGCCTAATTGTATAGGTAATTATCACCAGCTGCATAGAGCTTATCTTTACCTCCCGTCATAAATTTAAGAGTAGACAAAGAGGCCTCTTCTCAGACTGGTACATTCATGAGAAGAATAACACTAAAAAGCAGAAACCTTTGTACGACCTTAATTTGGCCTACTCAAGACATACAAAATTGTCAACTATAGTCGAGCATGGCTCTTAAGGGTAATGAACATTCATCTTGACTAAAATAAATTGGATATCAATGCATTTACCTATGAAAAGGCACAACAGGTGGGGGGGGGGGGGGGCGCACTGTGCCACCACTGGTTAATACTGGGGGGGCTTGGGAGGGGGGCGCACTGCGCCACCAATGTCTAATACTGTGGTTGGGGGGGCGCACTGCACTAATGAAGCTTAATCTCTAATTTATTCATAGACAGGAGGCGGCAGCTGCAGGATGACACAGCCGACTCCTGACCTGTGAGCTGTAGCTGCGATCCGCGGCACCTGAGGAGTTAACTACCGCTAGGGCTGCAGCTAACGATTATTTGAATAATCGATTAGTTGCCGATTAATTTCTACGATTAATCGGGAAAAACAAAGTTATGGAGAGGGGGGGATCTGTGGGCGGCGCAGTTATGGAGAGGGGGGGGGATCTGTGGGCGGCGCAGTTATGGAGAGGGGGGGGGGATCTGTGGGCGGCGCAGTTATGGAGAGGGGGGGGGGGATCTGTGGGCGGCGCAGTTATGGAGAGGGGGGGGATCTGTGGGCGGCGCAGTTATGGAGAGGGGGGGGATCTGTGGGCGGCGCAGTTATGAAGAGGGGGGATCTGTGGGCGGCGCAGTTATGAAGAGGGGGGATCTGTGGGCGGCGCAGTTATGAGAGGGGGGGATCTGTGGGCGGCGCAGTTATGGAGAGGGGGGATCTGTGGGCGGCACAGTTATGGAGAGGGGGGATCTGTGGGCGGCACAGTTATGGAGAGGGGGGATCTGTGGGCGGCACAGTTATGGAGAGGGGGGATCTGTGGGCGGCACAGTTATGGAGAGGGGGGATCTGTGGGCGGCACAGTTATGGAGAGGGGGGATCTGTGGGCGGCACAGTTATGGAGAGGGGGGATCTGTGGGCGGCACAGTTATGGAGAGGGGGGATCTGTGGGCGGCACAGTTATGGAGAGGGGGGATCTGTGGGCGGCACAGTTATGGAGAGGGGGGATCTGTGGGCGGCACAGTTATGGAGAGGGGGGATCTGTGGGCGGCACAGTTATGGAGAGGGGGGATCTGTGGGCGGCACAGTTATGGAATGGAGAGGGGGGATCTGTGGGCGGCGCAGTTATGGAGAGGGGGGATCTGTGGGCGGCGCAGTTATGGAGAGGGGGGATCTGTGGGCGGCGCAGTTATGGAGAGGGGGGATCTGTGGGCGGCGCAGTTATGGAGAGGGGGATCTGTGGGCGGCGCAGTTATGGAGAGGGGGATCTGTGGGCGGCGCAGTTATGGAGAGGGGGATGCAATTAATCGTTGCAGCCCTAACTACCGCAGATCGCAGCTACAGCTCATAGAGGTCGGGAGTCGGCTATGTGATCCTGCAGCTCCCGCCTCCTGTATATGAATAAATGTGAGATTAAGCTTCATTGGTGGCGCAGTGGCCATGGCTCCTACCCTCCACTTGTCCCCTGCCCTCTCATTGGCAGCAGCAGCACAGGGGGAGGAGACACTGCTCCTTCTGCCCTGGGCTGCTGCTGAGGGAACACGGAGAGCGATGTCAGCAGCGCGATCTGTGTTCCCCATACACTACCGGAATATCGGCAAAATAATGCCGATAGCGTTCAAAATCCTGAATATCAGCCGATCGTGCCACGGTATACAGCACCCGGGGCGCTGCACACGTGCCACGGTATACAGCACCCGGGCGCTGCACACGTGCCACGGTATACAGCACCCGGTCGCTGCACACGTGCCACGGTATACAGCACCCGGGCGCTGCACACGTGCCACGGTATACAGCACCCGGGCGCTGCACACGTGCCACGGTATACAGCACCCGGGCGCTGCACACGTGCCACGGTATACAGCACCCGGGCGCTGCACACGTGCCACGGTATACAGCACCCGGGCGCTGCACACGTGCCACGGTATACAGCACCCGGCGCTGCACACGGCACGTACAGCACCCGGGCGCTGCACACGTGCCACGGTATACAGCACCCGGGCGCTGCACACGTGCCACGGTATACAGCACCCGGGCGCTGCACACGTGCCACGGTATACAGCACCCGGGCGCTGCACACGTGCCACGGTATACAGCACCCGGGCGCTGCACACGTGCCACGGTATACAGCACCCGGGCGCTGCACACGTGCCACGGTATACAGCACCCGGGCGCTGCACACGTGCCACGGTATACAGCACCCGGGCGCTGCACACGTGCCACGGTATACAGCACCCGGGCGCTGCACACGTGCCACGGTATACAGCACCCGGGCGCTGCACACGTGCCACGGTATACAGCACCCGGGCGCTGCACACGTGCCACGGTATACAGCACCCGGGCGCTGCACACGTGCCACGGTATACAGCACCCGGGCGCTGCACACGTGCCACGGTATACAGCACCCGGGCGCTGCACACGTGCCACGGTATACAGCACCCGGGCGCTGCACACGTGCCACGGTATACAGCACCCGGGCGCTGCACACGTGCCACGGTATACAGCACCCGGGCGCTGCACACGTGCCACGGTATACAGCACCCGGGCGCTGCACACGTGCCACGGTATACAGCACCCGGGCGCTGCACACGTGCCACGGTATACAGCACCCGGGCGCTGCACACGTGCCACGGTATACAGCACCCGGGCGCTGCACACGTGCCACGGTATACAGCACCCGGGCGCTGCACACGTGCCACGGTATACAGCACCCGGGCGCTGCACACGTGCCACGGTATACAGCACCCGGGCGCTGCACACGTGCCACGGTATACAGCACCCGGGCGCTGCACACGTGCCACGGTATACAGCACATTTACAGAATTTACAAATAGCGACAAGACTTTAGTCTTGTCGCCATTTGCGACTAGACCCTCCGCGGCAGCTCTGCAGTTGAACAGTGGCAGGCACAGGAGCTGATAGTTCTCTGCCCCGCCGCTGTTCTTCTCAGGCTCCTTTCACACCTGCGTTCAGGTGTCCGCTCATGAGCTCCGTTTGAAGGGGCTCACAAGCGGCCCTTAACGGAGCAGTCTGGCCACTTCCACTTCAATTCCACTGAGAATGTATCCGCCTGCCAGCACTCAGCCTCCGCTCAGTGAGCAGACACCTGAACGCTGCAAGCAGCGTGCAGCGCCCCGGTTGCCGCACGGACTGTAAGTATATCGCTCCCCACTACTACTATGGCAACCAGGACTTTAATAGCGTCCTGGGTGCCATAGTAACACTGAAAGCATTTTGAAGACGGATCCGTCTTCAAATGCTTTCAGTTCACTTGCGTTTTTCCGGATCCGGCGTGTAATTCCGGCAAGTGGAGTACACGCCGGATCCGGACAACGCAAGTGTGAAAGAGGCCTATGCCGGAAAAGAAAAACGCTAGTGTGAAAGTACCCTAAAATATTAAGTTTAAATCCCCTCTTTCCCAATTTTACATATAAAATATATAAACAATAAATAAACATATTACATATTAAATTATAAAAAAAAAAATATATATCTCCTATGCGGTGAGCATTCGCCATTTTTTTGTCACCTTGTCACCCCAAAAAATAGGATAGGACTGTTCTATTATGGGCCGATGTTTCATAAAATGCGAAATGCACACGGCTTTTTTTGGGGTGTGTTATTTTTTTTTTTGCGCAGTATTGAGTATCACAATACTTTTTTATGGTGACGAAAGCGAATCAAAATTTTGGTATCAAAACAACCCTATGCTGATCTGATCGGCGCAGCGTTGTCACGATACCAAAATTTTGATTCGGTTTCGATTTGGCGACTAAAAATTTGATTTGGCTCCTAAATTTTTCAGTTCAGGAGCCAACGGCTACTAGGCATTTTGTTAGAGCACTGACATGTACACGGCATACAGCCCATGTACACTGCATACGTGCGGCTGACATTAGCGACGTGCTAATGTCAGCTGCACCTAACTCTGCTATTCTAGTGATTATCCTGCAGCCTGCGAGCGTCCTTCCCTCACTGTGCCTGCGCAGAATACTGAACGGCACGAGATTTCCCCAGGGCACAGGGCAGGCAGAAGGATGCGAACGCCTGGCCCTGTCAATAAACCCTTGGAAGGTGTTACTTGAGGTGGGAGACGGGAGGCTCTAGGTGCAGGAGCAACGCGCGTAGCAGTGTATAATGTGATAGAAAAATGAATCCAGCCAGCAAAGGAAGCAATACAGACAATACATTAGTAAGTGGCTTGTAATAACTTTCTCTACATGATTAATAATACCACTTACTGAAGTGAGACAACCCCTTTAAAATTGAGTGCCCACTCAGTGCTTTCCTGAGCAGCCATGCCCTGCACGTCAAGAGAACCACAGACTGAGATCTAACTGGGGACTGTGAGGGGTGTGCCATATCAGTTCTCACTGGTCACATGCCATTGCTGCCATGGAGGGGGGTGAATCTTAGTTTGTCACAATTCCAGGGAGAGTTTTAGTTTTTAATAGCTCAGACAATCCCTGTAGGAAAACCTAGGCATGTAGTCCTCCACATTTTAAAACCAGCTATCTCTGGGCCACCAGCTGTCCCGGTGGCATTCATACATCTCCTCAGCAGAAGATCACAGATCAGGCGCTATCAACCGCACACACAAAAAAACATCACGTGTGAACAAGTCCGAACTGATCTGTCCTGTGTCGCCAGGTGCCCGGTTGTCATACACCTTGGACAAGTCCAGACACACAGATATGCCTATAGAGACATACAGTACCACCTAGTCATGCCCAGCAGGGTGTAGCCACTTTCAGTGAAGTAACAGGGCACAGACACCCAGTGCCAGCACTGACAAGGGACCCTCACAGCGCACACAAAGCCGTCCCCGCGCTCATACGTACCAACATGCTCGTTGAACCGCTTGAGGGGAGCCTTAGGCCCCATGCACACGGCCGTTGTTCACGGCCGTGTGCGGGCCGTGGAACCGCGGCCTGGATCCCTTCCTGTGAGCTGGAGCGCACGGCGTCACTGGTTGCTATGACGCCGTGCGCTCCCTGCTGCCGCCGCAATACAGTACTACACTGGTATGATCTATACCAGTGTATTACTGTACTGTGCCGGCAGCAGGGGGCGCACGGCGTCATAGCAACCAGTGACGCCGTGCGCTCCAGCTCACAGGAAGGGATCCAGGCCGCGGTTCCACGGCCCGCACACGGCCGTGAACAACGGCCGTGTGCATGGGGCCTTAATCCTCGTAGACTCCGCTACCGGTGACCCGCCACAATCAGTCGCTAACTAGAACAAGCCGCCCCCTCGTGTCTCCTCTTTAAAAACAGCGCAAAGAGCCGTCCACCAATAGCAGACGTCCTCCCGACTAGCAACAGGCGCCACAGCCAATCAAGAAGGCACAGTAGACGTCCAATCACAATCTCTGAAAGGAGAAACAGGAAGTGCAATCAGACCGCTGGAGCTTGTTGTTTAGGTAGTCTGTTAAACGGGCTTCTATTGGTTGAAATCTTGATAGACATCGTTACCATTTTTTTTTTAGTTGCGCGGTTTCAAGTCGTATGACTGCGCATGCGCATTGCGCCATCGTGTGTCTAAGTAATTTTTGCTGTCAGGGCGCTGCTCTGCATGTGATGTCTGTGCATTTCGATGAGAGGAGCGGGGTGGTGCCATGCAAGACTCCCTGGGGTTGCTGGTACCAGACCATGGAGGAGGTGTTCATTGAAGTCCAGGTGCCCCCTGGTACACAGAGCCGAGATATCCGCTGTAAGCTGGGCATCAGGGAGATAGCACTGAATGTGCGGGACACACACATCCTACAGGTGCTCCATTGGATGATATGGGTGAATGGTGCATGCGTAGCTGTGAGCAGCCAGCTTCTACAAGAGCCCTGCGGTTAGGACTGTCAGAGCTTTACCGATGACAACCAATCAGACGTCACCTTTTATTTTCCCAGTGAAGTTCTGGAAATGAAAGCTGAACTCTGATTGGTTGCATCATGCTCATTGGCAACTTGCATGCCAATGAGCCACAGATAACTTCAAGCATGCTGCAGTGCCGCCACACGTTCACTGGTTTATGCAGTTTATAAGCCAAATCCTGGCGTGCATTCAAAAAAGAGGACAAGCAGTATCTGCCCAGAGCTATAAACCCCTCCACAATTCCCTGGCCCCTCATACAGACAATACTTACCTGGTCCTCAATGCCTGTGTCCTCCCAGAGCCCTCCACAGCCGTTGTGCAGATCACAACATCCGACGACGGAGGTGAAGCCAATAGCAGACCACGAAAGTGACCCACTCCCCTTGCCCGGGTGATGCCACACGTGACGCTAGGGGAGTGGGTTACCCTCATGGCCTGCTAATGGCTGCACCCCCTGTCGCCAGATGTGATCTGCGCAACGGGCGTCGAGGGATCTGGGACAGGTAAGTATTGTCTGTATGAGGGCCCAAGTTACTGCTTTGGGTTGTCCAACTTTTTGGATATTTTTAACTTTCACTAGCAACATGTACTTGTTGGAAAAAGCGATAGTTACCTGCTCCCCGCCCTCTTATTCCGCTCACTGGCCCACAATCAGTGGTGCTCTGTCCCTGTCCTGTAAACAGATGGAGTCACGTGTGCTGCTGTAGCCAAAGCATGGCTTCAGCAGCGACGTGTCCCAAATCAGCACATTGTGGCAGGGTCACATTCTGCTTGTTCAGTAAGGCTACTTTCACACTTGCGGCAGTGTGATCCGGCGGGCAGTTCCGTCGTCGGAACTGGCCGCCGGATCCGCCGATCTGCTGCTGCCTGAAAGCATTTGTGAGACTGATCCGGATGCGGATCCGTCTCACAAATGCATTGCAAGGACGGATCCGTCTCTCCGCTTGTCATGCGGACCGACGGATCCGTCTTGTACATTTTTCGCATTTTTACCGATCTGCGCATGCCGGAACGACGGATCCGGCATTCCGGTATTCTGAATGCCGGATCCGGCGCTAATACATTCCTATGGGAAAAAATGCCGGATCCGGCGTTCAGGCATGTCTTCAGTTTTTTTCGCCGGAGAAAAAACCGTAGCATGCTACGGTTTTCTCTTTTGCCTGATCAGTCAAAACGACTGAACTGAAGACATCCCGATGCAAACTGAACGAATTACTCTCCATTCAGAATGCATGGGGAGATGCCTGATCAGTTCTTTTCCAGTATAGAGCCCCTAGGACGGAACTCAATGCCGGAAAAGAAAAACGCTAGTGTGAAAGTACCCTAACCCAGTACTGGGGGTATCTGCGAATGGTTTGTAATATTATTCAATGTATGTACACCCAGCATGGCCTGGTAGGGACAGGGTTAATCACCCTGTTCCGAGGGCCAGGAGTGAGCTGGTCCTGCTTCCTGACTAAGGCCTTAGGCCTCTTGCCCACAAACATAAGGGCTCCTTTCCCGTGCTGCGGACCGCAATTTGCAGTCCGCAAGTCACGGGCACCGACCATGGGGCAGCCGCATGCGGCTCTCGGACCCATCCGTTTAAATGGGGACCGCGATCCGTCCGTTCTGCAAATAGACAGAAAAGTTCTATTTTTTGCACAAGGGAAGCACAGAACAGAACCCCACGGAAGCACTACGGAGTGCTTCCGTTCAGTATCTCCAGATTTGCGGACCCATTCAAGTGACCCGTGTATTGTGGAACCGCCGTATGCAGCCCGCAATACGGCCACGGGAGCGCTACGGCCATGTGAAAGAGGTATCGGTCACATTTCCATGTCCGTTGCATGTCTGTGAAAAAAGCAGTCCATGTGATATCCGTGAAGCATCCATGTTTGGTCCATGTGTCCGTTTTTTACCATCCTTGTGTCATCAGGAAGGAAGCGTTCCTTCCCGACAGTCGGTTGCTCACTCAGTGAAGGAGACCGCTGCATTTACATACAGTGATTTCCCCCACAGTACGGGGACGAGTGATCACTATTGTGATCGATCTTCCCCATGCAGAACCATTGTTTCTGGGCAGTAGATGTCCTATTGATGTCCTATCCTCAGGATAGGATGTCAGTATCAGATTGGTGGGGGTTCTACACCCGGCACCCCCATCGTTCACCTGTTTGTGGAAGACACCTGCACTAGAACCTATACGCTGGATGGAGCTGGAAGCAGAAGGCTCTATCCACGGTGTAGTGTCCGGCGCAGGCATACTGCGGTTCAGTTCCATTTCATTTGAATGAGAACTCGGCATGGCCAATATACAGTGAGTTTTCTGCTAATCCTCCGTTATCCTGAAGATGGGTCATCCATATCTGTGTGTATATGTCACAGAACACAGAAAATCTCTATAAATTATTGATTGTCATGTATTTTTCAGGGACGGCTGTATGATTCCACGATAAGCGATGAAAGCACTTGGACATTAGGTGAGACCACCTTCCTTCATAATTGTATGTAAAGAAGTATTAAAGGGGTATTCCCATCTTGCTATTTCATCCTTACCTGCAGCCTGCTATGCTGTTCACTCTTTCCTGCTTCTAAGGGTCCATTCACACATCCGTGTGTGTTTTGCGGATTCGCAAAACACGGACAGCGGCAATGTGTGTTCCGCATTTCGCGGACCACACATTGCCGGCACTAAGAGAATATGCCTATTCGAATATGCTATTGCAGTGCTCCAGACAAAAAAAAAATACCTGGTAGACATTGGCTCCTGAACTGAAAAATTTAGGAGCCAAATCAAATTTTTAGTCGCCAAATCGAAACCGAATCAAAATTTTGGTATCGTGACAACGCTACTCCGATCAGATCGGCATAGGGTTGTTTTGATACCAAAATTTTGATTCGCTTTCTTCACCATAAAAAAGTATTGCGATACTCAATACCGCGCAAAAAAAAAAAAAAGCCGCATGCATTTTGCATTTTATGAAATGTTCGGCCCATAATAGAACAGTCCTATCCTATTTTTTTGGGGTGACAAGGTGACAAAAAAATGGTGAATGCTCACCGCATAGGAGATAGTTTTTAATAATTTAATAGTTTGGACAGCGCTATGTAATATGTTTATTTATTCTTTATATATTTTATATCTAAAATTGGGAAAGGGGGGATTTAAACTTAATATTTTAGGGTACTTTCACACTAGTGTTTTTCTTTTCCGGCATAGAGTTCCGTCCTAGGGGCTCAATATCGTCAAAGAACTGATCAGGCATATCCCCATGCTTTCTGAATGGAGAGCGATCCGTTCAGGATGCATCAGGATGTCTTCAGTTCAGTCATTTTGACTGATCAGGCAAAAGATAAAACCGCAGCATGCTACGGTTTTATCTCCGGCGAAAAAAAATAATGATGATTTGCCTGAATGCCGGATCCAGCATTTTTTCCCATAGGAATGTATTAGTGCCGGATCTGGCATTCAAAATACCGGAATGCACCTGCACTAAATCCGGACCCATTCACTTCTATGGGGCTGTGCACATGAGGGGTGAATTTCACACATCACTTGTGCGTTGCGTGAAAATCGCAGCATACTCTATATTGTGTGTTTTTCACGCAACGCAGGCCCCATAGAAGCTAATGGGGCTGCGTGAAAATCGCATAGCATCCACAAGCAAGTGCGGATGCGGTGCGATTTTCACTCATGGTTGCTAGGATGAAAGTCTATTCACTGTATTATTTTCCCTTATAACATGGTTCTAAGGGAAAATAATAGCATTCTTTAATACAGAATGCATAGTAGAAGGTCAATATAATTAACATTGGTGGCGTAGTGTGCCCCCCCCCCCCAACACCCCAGCATAATAAACATTGGTGGTGCAGTGTGCCCCCCCTCAATATAATAAACATTGGTGGCGCAGTGGGCAGTGCCAATGAGGGTTAAAATAAAAAAAATTAACTCACCTCCTCCAATTGATCGTCTCCTGTTCTTTCTTCAGGACCTGTCAAAGGACCTGTGGTGACATCACTGTGCTCATCACATGATACATCACATGATTCATCACCATGGTAATGGACCATGTGATGAGCTCAGTGACGTCACCACAGGTCCTGAAGAAAGAACAGGAGACCGGCAGCTACGCGATCAACTGGAGGAGGTGAGTTAATTTTTTTAAAATGATTTTTTACCCCTCATTGGCACTTCCCACTGAGCCACCAATGTTTCGTATACTGGGGTGTTGGGGGGGGGGGGGGGCACACTGTGCCACCAATGTTTCTTATACTGGGTGTGGGGTGGGGGGCACACTGTGCCACCAATGTTTCTTATACTGGGGTGTTGGGGTGGGGGGGCACACTGTGCCACCAATGTTTCTTATACTGGGGTGTTGGGGGGGGCACACTATGCAGGGAGTCTAAGAAAGAATCAAATGAGTCACAAGTCGGATCTTTAGTTCTTTTCACCTGTGACTCATTCGATTCTTTCTCCCTGTACTTGTCAGTGACTCAGAGCTGCTAGTGCTCGCCTTGCCTTGCCTCAGCTCTGATTGGTTGGTGGGCGGGGAGGGGCGGGGCTGGCAGAAGCAGCTTCCACTCTAGGATCAGATTACACTCCTCCCGAGCCCCTCCCCTCCCTGCTGCCAGCGGCTCTGCTATTGTGTGACTCAGACTCAAGAACATCGGTGGCAGAGAACTATCAGCTCCTGTGCCCGCCGCTGTTCAGCTGCAGAGCTGCCGCGGAGGGTCTAGTCGCAAATGGCGACAAGACTAAAAAGTCTTGTCGCCATTTGTAAAATCTAAGTCGCATTGGCGACTATTTTGGTCGCCATCTGGAGCCCTGCATTGCGGACAAGATTAGGACATGTTCTATTTTTATCAGGATCGGAAGTGCAGGTAGGCAATTCCGGATCGGGGCCGCAAGAGGTGTATAGGTCCGCAATTCCGTATCGCAAGATGCGGAATGGAATTGCGGATGTGTGACTGGAGCCTCAGGCTGGGCAGGCTTAGGCAGTTTGAGTGGCCGGCCACACCTCTGTATGACATCACACTGAGAAGTCAGTCCTTGTGTGCTCATTCATGTGGATCGTATGAGTCATCAGTCTGGGAGCCTGCAGTGTCTGTTCAGCCCATCCCCCCTGCTGGGGAATCATCAGAGAGCCATGGGAAGTGACTGAAGACAGTAACATGTGGCTGTCCTGCACAGTTTTACACACAAAATCTCAGTCTTATATTTTACAAACCCATTCTGGGCAGCAAAAATTATAATTCCATATTATACATTAGCCCAAAAGCATGTTAGCTAGTAGACTTATAATCTTTGCTTTTGACTCCCCCACCTACCGGCACTGATGCTGATTTGTTTCCATTACAGCTGAACTACAGTTGTGTATAAACCTGTGCTACATCTGTCAATTCCCTTCCACCAGTAGCACTGTGGCTGAACAGCTTTATATACTACCCTGCTACATCTGTCTATTTATCTCTCCCCCAAGCACTGTGGCTGAACCGCCTCATATACAGCTCTGCTACATCTGTCTTTTTATCTCTCCCCCAAGCACTGTGGATGAACTGCTTCATATACAGCTCTGCTACATCTGTCTATTTATCTCTCCCCCAAGCACTGTGGCAGAACCGCCTCATATACAGCTCTGCTACATCTGTCTATTTATCTCTCCCCCAAGCATTGTGGCTGAACAGCTTTATATACTACCCTGCTACATCTGTCTTTTTATCTCTTCCCCCAAGCACTGTGGATGAACCGCCTCATATACAGCCCTGCTACATCTCTCTTTTTATCTCTTCCCCCAAGCACTGTGGCTGAACAGCTTTATATACTACCCTGCTACATCTGTCTTTTTATCTCTCCCCCAAGCACTGTGGATGAACTGCTTCATATACAGCTCTGCTACATCTGTCTATTTATCTCTCCCCCAAGCACTGTGGCAGAACTGCTTCATATACAGCTCTGCTACATCTGTCTATTTATCTCTCCCCCAAGCATTGTGGCTGAACCGCCTCATATACAGCCCTGCTACATCTGTCTTTTTATCTCTCCCCCAAGCACTGTGGCTGAACAGCTTTATATACTACCCTGCTACATCTGTCTATTTATCTCTCCCCCAAGCATTGTGGCTGAACCGCCTCATATACAGCCCTGCTACATCTGTCTTTTTATCTCTCCCCCAAGCACTGTGGATGAACTGCTTCATATACAGCTCTGCTACATCTGTCTATTTATCTCTCCCCCAAGCACTGTGGCAGAACCGCCTCATATACAGCTCTGCTACATCTGTCTATTTATCTCTCCCCCAAGCATTGTGGCAGAACCGCCTCATATACAGCCCTGCTACATCTGTCTTTTTATCTCTCCCCCAAGCACTGTGGATGAACTGCTTCATATACAGCTCTGCTACATCTGTCTATTTATCTCTCCCCCAAGCACTGTGGCAGAACCGCCTCATATACACTCTGCTACATCTGTCTTTTTTTCTCTCCCCCAAGCACTGTGGATGAACTGCTTCATTTACAGCTCTGCTACATCTGTCTATTTATCTCTCCCCCAAGCACTGTGGCAGAACCGCCTCATATACACTCTGCTACATCTGTCTTTTTATCTCTTCCCCCAAGCACTGTGGATGAACTGCTTCATATACAGCTCTGCTACATCTGTCTATTTATCTCTCCCCCAAGCACTGTGGCAGAACCGCCTCATATACACTCTGCTACATCTGTCTATTTATCTCTCCCCCAAGCACTGTGGCAGAATCGCCTCATATACAGCCCTGCTACATCTGTCTTTTTATCTCTTCCCCCAAGCACTGTGGATGAACTGCTTCATATACAGCTCTGCTACATCTGTCTATTTATCTCTCCCCCAAGCACTGTGGCAGAACCGCCTCATATACAGCTCTGCTACATCTGTCTTCCCCTCCCCACAAGCACTGTGGCTGAACAGCTTTCAGTACAGCTCTGCTACATAAAATTGTCCCTCCACTAAATAAAATTGTCCTCCATTGTCCCTCCACTCTTCTCCGATCGCTCCAATGCAAACCCCCTCTGTGCCCAGCTTGATCCAGAGCCCGCGCTGCATACATTTTTTTCAGTATGAGATGACTGTTTGTTTTAATTGGTACTATTTTGGGGGGCTTGGTATTACACTTTTTGTGATGTAAGGTGACAAAAAATGGCTTTTTGAAGTAAGAAAACAAACATATATTTTAGGGTCTCCATTGTCTGAGAGTAATAGATTTTTTATTTTTTGACCGATTATCTTAGGTAAGGGCTAATTTTTTTTGCAGGATGAGATGGCGGTTTGATTGGTACTAATTTTGGGGCATACGCCTTTTTGATCGCTTGGTATTACGCTTTTTGTGATGTAAGGTGACAAAAAATTGCTTTTTTTGGCACAGGTTTTATTCATTTTTTTTATGGTGTTCACCTGAGGGGTTAGGTCATATGATATTTTTATACAGCAGGTTCTTACGGACGCGGCAATACCTAATATGAATACTTTTTGTTATTTATTTTACTTTAACACAATAAAAGCATTTTTACAAGAAAAAAGTGTCTCCGTGGTCAGAGCCATTTATTTTTATTTTTTGGGGCGATTGTCTCATGTAGGGGCTCATTTTTTGCGGGATGAGGTGACTGTTTATTGGTATCATTTTGGCGGGCATATGACTTTTTGGATCACTTTTGTGACCTTTTTTGGGAAGTGAGGTGGGCAAAATTTCAATTTCATCATCACTTTTTTGTTTTATGACATTCACCGTGCGGGGAAAGTAACATGACCCTTTCATAGATCAGGTCGTTACGGACGCGGTGATATCAAACGTGTGTAGTGTATTTTTTTTATTTTTTATCAGTGATAAATGTGCTGCTATAAGAAGAAATCAATTTATTTTTTATTTTTACCCAGACCCACTTGGTTCTTGAAGATCTTGTGGGTCTGATGCCTATATAATACACTACAGTACACTATATAGTAGGGATGTATTGGTATCGGGGCCGATACAGGACATTTGCACGAGTACTTGTACTCGTGCAAATGTCGCCGATACCTCATGGCCGTGCAGCGGGTCTCGTGTCCCAGATCAGCTGTGGCGGCGGCTGCGTGACCCATCTTCTCTTTTGGATGGTGGCGTGTCCAATCTTCACTTTTGGGCGGCGGTGGCGCTGCTCCCAGCCGATCAGCGTGGGGACAGCAGCGTGTCCCAGCTGATCGGCGTGGGGACAGCAGCGTGTCCCAGCTGATCGGCGTGGGGACAGCAGCGTGTCCCAGCTGATCGGCATGGGGACGGGACTTCTGGGCGGCGGTGTTTCAAGTCCCATACGGTTGCCTAGCACTGGGAGGAAGTTAAAGCCACCTCCTCCGAGTACTCTGGTGCATCTGCATGGGAAGGATTGCAGCAGGCCAGGTGGGTATGGTGCATGAAATGGAGGAGAAATTCAGTTAATTTCTCTCCATTTCATGTTAAAACAGACAAACAGTGAATAATAAAATAAGGTGCGGGGGATGGGCATATAATAGCGATCCCCAACCAGTGTGCCTCCAGCTGTTCAAAACTATACCTCCCAGCATGCCCCCACAGCCAAAGTTTTGCAACAGCTGGAGGCACATTGGTTGGGAAACACTGTTATATGCCCATTTATTAACCCTTGTACAAAGGAAAAGTAAAGCAGTTGTCCATAGCAACCAAATTCCAGATTATTATCAGCAACTCCACCGCTGTTTCTTTGTACAAGGTTTGATAAATCTCCGCTATGACTAAATTAAATTGGAATTTGCTGTAAAATATTACCACACCATAATTGGTATCGGTGAGTACTTAAATAAAAGTATCGGTACTCATACTCGGTCTTAAAAAAATGGTATCGGGACATCCCTACTTTATAGTGTACTGTAGTGTATTGGGACATTACACTTAGTCTGATCAGACTTTTGCCTTTAGCAAAAGCCTGATCCGACTCAGCTTTACCATGGCAAGCCGGACACCTGTGAAGGTTTTCGGTTGCCATGGTAACCATTAGCGGCGGATTGGGGGGGGGGAGCTCCCTCCCTGTTAACCCCTTCCATATAGCAGTCCCTATGGACCGTGGCATGGAAGGGGTTAAACGGCTGACATCTGTGCCAGCACAAATGTCTGCCGTTTCAAGTAGAGTGTCAGCTATGTGCTGACACTCTTCTAAAACCATTTAGCCATCCTGAAAATGAGAGAGGGGAGGGCGGGGGATCGCTCGCTCGCTCGCTCAGTGGGGCCATCTATAAAATAAACCGGCACATTGAGTGCTGCAGGCAGGGGAAGGACAACGCGGATCTGTTGCAGTGATGAAAGACGATATGCGCGGCAGCGTGCGCGTACTCTTCTGAATCACCGGCCGCCTGGGTGAAAAGGGAGAACGGTCTGCGCAAGCGCGGTCCATAGATGCGGCCGTGGAGCGGTGGCCTTATCTATGGGTTACCACATCTAAACAATAGGGTAAGAGGGAAGGGAATATATCAAAATGGCTGCATTTTAAATAATAGAAGCAAATTGCAAAAATGATATATGGCACTAGTGTAAACTTTTGACATATGATCTTGCAGATGGGAATACCCCTTTAACATGTGACCCATTATTAATTTTCACTGTTATGAGCAATAATATCCACTGCCATATCTTCAGTGTCTGTTGCAAATAATGGAAAGGAGCCGCTGTTTTGTATGTGGCACTTGTCCTGTCTTGCGTCTTTTCTAAAACTCAGCCAGTCACTACAGACCATAGGTCTAAAGGTGATCAAAATGGAGGATTTTAACTGAATTGAGCGTTCCTCTGCTGAAGTTTGACAACAACAGATAACAGAGCGTTATCATTTGAAAAAGAAGTCGTCCGCCTTTAATATTTTCATCTTATAGTCAGTAGAATTGTCTCGATGCCAAAATTTTGATTCGGTTTCGATACCATAAAAAAGTATTGCGCTACTCGATACCATTCAATTCCACGCAAAAAAACAAAAAAAACAATGCGCGCATTTCGCATTTCATGGAACGTTCGCCCCATAATAGACCAGTCCTATCATAGATCAGTCCTTTTCTGACGTTGCGATATGTAATATGTTTATTTATTGTTTATATATTTTATATGTAAAATTGGGAAAGTAGGTGATTTATACTTAATATTTTGGTGTGCCATTTTTCACCTTAGGCTACTTTCACACTTGCGTTCAGAGCGGATCCTTCTGGAGTCTGCACAGACGGATCCGCTCCTATAATGCAGACGATGGGCTCCGTTCAGAACGGATCCGTCTGCATTATATTTCAGAAAAATTTCTAAGTGTGAAAGTTAGTCAGACGGATCCATCCAGACTTTACATTGAAAGTCTGGACGGATCCGTTTGGCTCCACACGGCCAGGCGGACACCCGAACGCTGCAAACCTTACCGGATACCTGATGTACCGGTGTGCCAAATTTGGTGAAGATTGGTCGAGTCGTTTGCATAACGAACAGACGTCCAGACAGAAACTCATTTTTATATATATATATATATATATATATATATATATACACATCTTTTTTTTATATTAATCAAAATTGACGGAAATTTTTGCAAAAAATGACATTTTTCACTTTCGGTTGTAAAATTTTTCAAATAAAACTACATGTATAGATACATTTTTCTCTAAATTTAGTGTTCTACATGTCTTTGATAAAAAAAAAATGCAATAAGTGTATATTTATTGGTTTGGGTAAAAGTTATAGCGTTTACAAACTATGGTGCAAAAATTTGAATTTACGCACTGACTTTCTGAGCACCTGTCATGTTTCCTGAGGTTCTACAATGCCCAGACACTAGAAACACCCCACAAATTACCCCATTTCAGAAAGTAGACACCCTTAGGCTACTTTCACACCTGAGTTCGATCGGATCCGTTCTGAACGGATCCGCTCATATTAATGCAGACGGTGGCTCAGTTCAGAACGGATCCGTCTGCATTATAACTTAGAAAAATTTTCTAAGTGTGAAAGTAGCCTGAGCGGATCCGTTCAGACTTTACATTGAAAGTCAATGGGGGATGGATCCGCTTGAAGATTGAGCCATATGGTGTCATCTTCAAGCGGATCCGTCCCCATTGACTTACATTGTAAGTCGGAACGGATCCGCTCGCCTCCGCACGGCAAGGCGGACACCCGAACACTGCTTGCAGTGTTCAGGTGTCCGCTCACTGAGCGGAGCGGAGGCTGAGCGCTGGCAGGCGGATGCATTCTCAGTGGATCCGCCTCCACTGAGAATGCATTAGGGCCAGACGGCTGCGTTCAGGGCCGCTCGTGAGCCCCTTCAAACGGAGCTCACGAGCGGACACCTGAACGCAGGTGTGAAAGGAGTCTAAGGTATTCGCTGATGGGCATAGTGAGTTCATGGAAGTTTTTATGTTTTGTCACAAGTTAGCGGAAAATAATTTTTTATTTTATTTTTTTCTTACAAAGTCTCATATTCCACTAACTTGTGACAAAAAATAAAATGTTACATGAACTCACCATACCCCTCACGGAATACCTTGGGGTGTCTTCTTTCCAAAATGGGGTCACTTGTGGAGTATTTATACTGCCCTGGCATTTTAGGGGCCCTAAAGCGTGAGAAGAAGTCTGGAATATATATAGCTAAAAAATGTTATGCATTTGAATTCTGTGAGGGGTTTGGTGAGTTCATGTGAGATTTTATTTTTTTGTCACAAGTTAGTGGAATATGTGACTTTGTAAGAAAAAAAATAATAAATAAATAAGTTTCTGCTAACTTGTGCCCAAAAAAATAAATCTTCTATGAACTCGCTATGCCCCTCAACAGTGATCTTTATAGCGCCGCATCGATTTTACGGTGTTTTTGCAGTGATCAGAAAAAAAAAATTCTGTCACTGCAGTGGGGCGGACTGAACGCAAGTGTGCGCACAAGATCATGCCTGATCGGGCGAACACTGCGTTTTTTGTAGAGCCTATAGAACATGTCCTATTCTTGGCCGCAATTGCGGACAAGAAAAGGCATTTTCTATATAGTTCTGGCAATGTGTGGATCCGCAAAATGCGGAAAGCACATTGCCGGTGTCTGTGTTTTTCAGATCCGTGGTGTCCGTGTTTTGCGGATCCGCAAAACACATACGGACATCTGAATGGAGCCTTACAGGGGGGTGATCAATTACTGGGTGATCAGGGAGTCTATATGGGGTGATCAGGGGTTAATAAGTGACAGGGGGGGTGTAGTGTGGTGATTGGTGCTACTTACAGAGCTGCCTGTGTCCTCTGGTGGTCGATCCAAGCAAAAGGGCCCACCAGAGGACCAGGTAGCAGGTATATCAGACGCTGTTAACAAAACAGCGCCTGATATGCCTTTCAAGGGTTAAAAAATCGCATCTACAGCCTGCCAGCAAATGATCGCCGCTGGCAGGCTGTAGATCAACTCGTTTACCTTCTGATCCTGTGAGCGCGCGTTCACGCGTCGTCTCGCGAGATGACGCGTAGATGCGTCAAGGAGGAACAAAGCGACCACCCGCAGGACGCATCCCTGCGTTAGGCGGTCGGGGGGAGGTTAAAAGATATTGACAGTATCCCTATAACAGTGACCTCTACAGTACCCCGCCCCACTGTCTGCTGAGCTGTATATCTAATCCTATCATGTGTGATACTGTCTGCTGAGCTGTGTATCTAATCCTATCCTATGTGATACTGTCTGCTGAGCTGTGTATCTAATCCTATCCTATGTGATACTGTCTGCTGAGCTGTGTATCAAATCCTATCCTGTGTGATACTGTCTGCTTGAGCTGTGTATCAAATCCTATCCTATGTGATACTGTCCTGCTGAGCTGTGTATCTAATCCTATCCTATGTGATACTGTCTGCCTGAGCTGTGTATCTAATCCTATCCTATATGATACTGTCTGCTGAGCTGTGTATCTAATCCTATCCTATGTGATACTGTCTGCTGAGCTGTGTATCTAATCCTATCCTATGTGATACTGTCTGCTGAGCTGTGTATCTAATCCTATCCTGTGTGATACTGTCTGCTGAGCTGTGTATCTAATCCTATCCTAGTGTGATACTGCTGCTGAGCTGTGTATCTAATCCTATCCTATGTGATACTGTCTGCTGAGCTGTGTATCTAATCCTATCCTATGTGATACTGTCTGCTGAGCTGTGTATCAAATCCTATCCTATGTGATACTGCCTGCTGAGCTGTGTATCTAATCCTATCCTATGTGATACTGTCTGCTGAGCTGTGTATCTAATCCTATCCTATGTGATACTGTCTGCTGAGCTGTGTATCTAATCCTATCCTATGTGATACTGTCTGCTGAGCTGTGTATCAAATCCTATCCTATGTGATACTGTCTGCTGAGCTGTGTATCTAATCCTATCCTATGTGATACTGTCTGCTGAGCTGTGTATTAAATCCTATCCTGTGTGATACTGCCTGCTGAGCTGTGTATTAAATCCTATCCTGTGTGATACTGCCTGCTGAGCTGTGTATCTAATATCCTATCCTGTGTGATACTGCCTGCTGAGCTGTGTATCTAATCCTATCCTGTGTGATACTGTCTGCCAAGCTGTGTATCTAATATCCTATCCTGTGTGATACTGCCTGCTGAGATGTGTATCTAATACTATCCTTTGTGATACTGTCTGCTGAGCTGTGTATCTAATATCCTATTCTGTGTGATACTGTCTGCTGAGCTGTGTATCTAATCCTATCCTGTGTGAAAACCTGGTAAATTAAATGTGAACTTATATTGGTTGATACACTTCAGATGACTGAATATTTAAGGACCTGCGTACTGCTAAAACCTGTGATCAGTTGTTATGGAAACCTGGAGTAGGACCTGCGAGCTTCTAGTGGCTGATAAGGGACATATGACCGTGTGTATGTCAGTTGGCATATGAAGAGAAAGACTTGTAGGCTTGTATTGGCTAATGCAGGTAATTTTTGGGGAATATCTCAGAAACGGTAAGTCCTAGAGAGCTGGTCGTACATAAAGAACAGACAGACGTCCAGACAGACAGAAACTAATTTTTATATATATGCACACACAATTCTAGTTACATAAAACTTCTACCTGGAGATCTAGGAGCAGTTCTTGTCGACCTCTGTATGTGAATGGCACTGTGTGATAGTTGTACGGTGATTGTTGGTATGTGCATGCTAAATAAATAAATGCAAAAACATTAAAGGGGTTCTGCACTTTCAATCAACTGATGATCTATCCTCTGGATAGATCACCAGCTTCTGATCGGCCGGGGTCCGACACCCGGGACCCCCGCCGATCAGCTGTTTGAGAAGACAGCAGCGCCGCGGCCTTCTCACTGTTTACCGCCAGGCCGCCCGCCCACTGACGTCACGACTTGTATCAACTAGAGTGGGCGCGGCTAAGCTCTGTTCACTTGAATGGAGCTTAGCCGCGCCCACTCTAGTTGATACAAGTCGTGACGTCAGTGGGCGGCGGCCCGGCGGTAAACAGTGAGAAGGCCGCGGCGCTGCTGGAGCGCCGCTGTCTTCTCAAACAGCTGATCGGCGGGGGTCCCGGGTGTCGGACCCCCGCCGATCAGAAGCTGATGATCTATCCAGAGGATAGATCATCAGTTAAATGAAAGTGCAGAACCCCTTTAAGTCATTTTAAACAAAAATATGTTGTTGTTTTTTGGTTGATGAAGAGGACAAAAAACTAATCCGAATAGTATTAACCAAGTCCAACCGGGATGCTGGCAATTGCTGGCCATCTTTACTAGAAGGAGAGTATTCTGCTGATCCTTGGGTTCAAGATGAGATGCAAAAGAAACTGACACTGGAGAGATTCCAGAGAGAGGTGATGATGTAAAATATTTATTTGCACAATAATTAAAGGGGTTGTCCGGGTTCAGAGCTGGGTTGTCCGGGTTCAGGGCACAGGCTCTTGTGTTTTCAATAACACACTGCCGGGCGGTAACTTCCGCCCAGCGGCGTGTTCGGTGACGTCACCGGCTCTGAGGGGCGGGCTTTAGCTCTGCCTAGCCGTTTTACTGGCTAGGGCAGAGCCAAATCCCGCCATCAGTGCCGGTGACGTCACCGGGCTGCCTGTCAGCCCCATGGTGAGCCCGGTTCGTCACCGGAACTCAGAAAAATACCTTTGCCCTGCGCGATTTAGCGCAGGGCAAAGGAGAGCATCGGAGCATGAACTGCTCCGATGCTCATGTCAGGGGGGCTGCCTGGGTGAAAATGGAGGTATGTCCAGGTTCAGCTCTGAACCTGGACAACCCCTTTAAGTCTTTCATCAGGATTTTAATATTGATGACCTATCCTTAGGATGGGTCATCTAATGTGATCAGGAGTTCAGCTGTTTGAAGAGGCCGCAGATTTCTGGTGGGCAGTGCAGCTTTCTCACAGCCCAGCGTCATACATGT